>NC_000069.6:141958472-142258472 GCF_000001635.26 Mus musculus | reverse complement strand
GCCTTGTTGGCAGTAAAAGCAGTTGCTTGAAATCCTTATACTGTCTTCTTTTTTAAACTGTCCTGTCTTGAAACAGTTGAAATAATGGGGGCTATCAAGCAAATAAGCTTAAGACTAACATATCCCTTTTTTCTGTTACATTAGTATTATTTAGCATGATATTTCTACACAATTAATATGGAGGGTGCAGTGAGTCAATGCTTTAAACACCAAGTATAAATAAATACCCTTCTTAACCTATCAGTAATTGGATACCATGTCAAGAACAAGAGTACACAGTACAAGATAAAAATAGATTAGCATTTTTATTTTAAACAGTTCATATGTGACCATTTAAAAATGTAGAAAAACATAAGCCAAAAGCCCATATTTATACACATCCTACTCCCCCCCCCCAGTTACCCACTATTAGTTTTCTAGTTTATAATTCTTGGGGGAAGGCAAGGGGACGAAGGGTTCATGCAGGGTTTCACTTTACCCAAGAACTCATTATGTACTCTAGACTATCCTTAGACTCACTCTGATCCTTCTGCCTCAGACGGTGTTAACCACCTTGCCCAGCCTAGTTCACAAGTTTAAAACTTGTACATGAAAAACAAATATTGTCTTATAGAAATGGAATAGATTTTTAATCATTATTTTTCTTGTAAACTGTAATTATATCTTCTTCATAAGAAAATAGCTGCCTAAACATTATTTGATCAATGACAACACCAATAGACATGCTAACATGCAAGAGGGAAATTTCACAAGGCCCTACCCTAGACAAAGAATTGTGGCAAACTAATTACTGCTGAAAGAGGGAGAATTAGTCCTAAGAGATGAACCCCTAGTTGATTATCAATACCAAGTGTTAAACCCTGAAATCAAGTACATATAAGCATCACTAAATGGGCTCAGCATGGTGTGTGTGTGTGTGTGTGTGTGTGTGTCGCAAGAGGGGACAAGGTATAGGAATTAGAGTTAGGTAAGAGATGTGGGTAGATGATGTAATTGTATTTTAATTAATTTTCTTGTAAAAAGAACTATCCAGTAGCCATGTTGGTAGCTGTGATCTCAAGTCTAGAGCAATGTAAACTGAGCAGAAGGCATTGAGTAAGTGTTCAGTGAACTGAGGCATGACTGAGGTCAGTCAACTGGTTTTGATTCATTAGTTATTTTTCTACAAGTACTTCTATAGGGCTATATTTTTACATAAATAATCTGATATAAAACCTAATGTAGCAGTGTTTTATCCTCGCTAGTAAAATACTACTTTAATTACTATTATATATGTTAAATCTTTTGATTTAATATTTATAAATAAGCTTTAATGAATACAAATAAATAAACATGGTTTCTCTAAGTTATCTTACCGTGTTTACCCATACTGGTGCTGATTCTGTATTCTGAATTATAATGTTCTTCATGGAAATGGAATCGTTGCTTTGTGTGTTATTGTAAGCTGCTGCTTGGTAAGTTGGTATCAAAGCATGTGTGCTGCTAACTCATTTTGACTGTCAGCTTTGGTGCTCTCCTGTAATCACTACCTTTAGTTGATTTTGCTTGAAAATAGGAAGCTCAAAACAGAAAAAAACTTGCACCATTTCTCCTGGCCTTGTTTCCAGATTTAATCGTAGACTGAGATGCTTCCATGTACAGACTTTCTGCCTTATGAAATAAGTACGTGTTCAGCTAAGGAGATGAATGGCTGTCACTAACTGTCCCCTCATCTGTTGAATTTTGTGTTGTTTTGTATTATGCAGCTCTTGTTATCATTGAAGCATTAAAGCTTCATTTACTAAGGAAGTTAGCAGGAATGAGGATTAGCTCATGTCAAGATCATGTAACAATAATTAGCATAGCACATTTGCCTGGTGCTCAAGTTCTCCAGCAGCTTGCAAGCCCTGCAGTCGGCTCAGAGCCCTGCTCAAAGCATAAATCCAGTTCTTGCCCTCGGTGACAGTATTACTTACCAAAGCAAGAAGGTGTTAGATCAAGTGACATTATCTGGGACACCTGTTTTTAAAATGAGCTGCAGTTGTGGGCATACTACTTTCAACAGAATATTATACCCTGGCAAACTGAGAAATGTAAAGTTGAGTTTATGTTGTTACTTTTCCATTAGTTATTTTCTTTTTAGAAGAGTTGCTTATTTTCAGGAAATATAAAATATGTGATAATAGCAACTGGAGTTTTTGTCTTCATAGGGCATACTTCACCATACATTATTGATGATTTCATTTTGTTGTAATGTTTAAATTTTCATGTTTATTTGAGTCTTGAGAAGTTTATGACTATTAGCCCTAACTTATATTCAAAGGCAATTCTTTGACTAGTTACAAATGCATAAGCACTTTTCCTGAAGCTTTCAGTCTGTGATAAAATATTTTGAATTCAACTAAAGTGGACCTAACATTTTGCCTTCTTTGATGTTGTGAATGCATTTACTGTTTGAGTGCAAGTGCAGTAGAAACACATACGGAAGGTGACTAATGTAATTCAGACCAGGCTGTTTCTTTGTGGAGCAATAGGCATATGAAGGAGCCAGCTTCTTGAGCATCTCATTAAAATCAATTGCTACCTGTATTGCACAGAGTTAATGGAATTGTTTATGTTTAACATCTTAGCATCTTTCTGAAAGAGGAAAGAATTTGCGGTGCTTGGATTTCTTCCTAAGTATAGAATGTTTGGACCGTAGTCATGTTTCTGTCATTCCATCTTTGCCTGCAACACATGAGAACAACATTCAGGCAATTCATTTTTTATTCCACTGAGAAAAGAGATTTTTGTACTACTGCGATGCTTTGCTTGGTGATTTTCAAAAGGAGAGCTGTCCTGGGTTGCCCCAAGGAGAAGCATGCAGAGCTTTTGCCTACTGCACCACCCTTGTCAGCTTCTGAACTCCTTTCAACTCCTGCATTTATAGGGCTTTTTTATTGTCTCTTCTGGTTCAGATTTTATTTGAAAATAAAAGGTTTCCTGGCTTAATGTATCAGCTGCTGAATGTAAGAAAACAACTAAAAACATTGGTTAAGATTTATAGGCAAGATACAAACCAAGATTTTACTGTTTGTGATAGAGGGAAAAAAAATGAGAACAGAAGAGTCTAACATCTATATTTGCAATACAATATCACCATTGAGATCCTGGTTGGATGACAGTATGCAGTGGATTCTTAAATATTCCAGATGTTGTGTAAGATATATATCGATATATAGATACATTGATGCTACATATCAGTACATAGGTATAGAAACTGAAGAACAAACGACTCACCATTATCAGAATTGTTTAGATTGTAAATAATAGTACAGGAGTTTAGTTCAGATCCATCTAACTCCATTTGCTTCGTATCTGTAACCACCACTATGTAGGAGAATGCTTACAATTATTAAAATGACAAAAGGAATATAGAACTATAAAATAAAAATCAAAGGAAGCTAAGCAAGATAATAATAAAGCCAGCTGTTTGGTAAATATGATTGATATTGCCTGAAAGAGTTATATTGATATTATTGGGAAAACTCTAAAGTGGCTTCAGAGTAACTCCATGAAAGCCTTTCCTAGGAAGACTTTAGCTGAGCAAACTGGCTCTTAGATTCTTACGAACAAACTCACAAAGCTGGTGGGAGTGCTGGGACTAGAATCCATGTCTGTGTGGTTATGAACTACACTTATTAATTAATTCATTAAATGTTTACTTAGCCACTGTTTTCTTTTTTTTTTAAATTTTATTGAGAGTGGGCAAACTCTTAAGAACTCCTTGCTTTACTCACATTAGAGACTCAGGGTCTGACGCTAAAGATGGATAAAGTCCATGGGCCTTTTTAGAAATGTCAGAATGGAAACCCTTGCTTCTAGTGAATGAAACCGTTTACTTCATACAATGAACCCCGATAAAAAGTAAGAATAAAAGAAAACAAATGAATGTTTAAAATATGAATGCAACTATAAGATTTTAGAAATGTGACATTGGGGTGTTGTTTTCTTTTTCTGAAAACATAATAGTAAATAGCTCTTATGAAAAGATCTCTTTACGAAAAGACCAAAAGGGAACATGGCCAAAGTTAACAGTTAAGATTCCTGAATCAGTTGACTCAGTGTAATGAATGCTCAGTTTCTTTTGTACAGCATTCTGAGCTTTCTAAGTGATTACACATGTATGCTGTAAATAGATAAACATACAATTAAATATCTTTATTGAGTCGGGAGAAAAATAGCTTAAACAAGTGTGGCTTACTCTAACAGTTATGGCAGTATATTTTGTTCATTCACTGAAATATACTATTAGTGTGTGTCAGAGTATTTACACATCGTCTTCAGCACTTGGTCAAACAGATCGGGTCGACGCTCTGGCTTAGCCTTGTGTAGAAGTGAGTGTCCATAGGATGCATTCTCTGAAGGTTCTGCGTAGCTGGCTCTGCTCCATCGAATTGCATTCTCTCTCTCTCTCCGCTGTGAGATGAAATAGCCATTAAAGAACATTGTAGAACATTGTTACTGGAGGTACATTTTATAATTGCAAGATGTTTACTCCACCAAGATAGTGTAACAGTTACATGAGTTATTCAGCCATCCATAGGTCCAGCTGTACCATCGGGGCTTTGGAAGATTCTAGCTTTGTAGTTTGTCATCTACATGATCTTGGCAGAGTTGGCAGATTCTAATGTTTTCTTCCTCTGTGTGATGGAGTTCATTTCTGTTGCTGAGACTGCTATGAGGATTAAATAAGGGGAAAAAGCAATAAGCACCTGTATTTAAGCTATTGCTCCCTGTTAGGTTGTGCCCCTTTGAAGACAGCAGTTTCTTTCCCCTTTCTGTCTATAAGTTTTTCTTTTTTTCTAAACTCAGCTTATTTCCTTCTTTGGAGGTCAGGGGTGGCGTTGGGCAGAAACTAGGCAGAATTAAAAGTTGTATGAAGTAGTCTTTCGTCTCAACTAGTCAGGTGCCTTAACTCTTCCATTCCTTTCTTTTGCCAGTCAACCTGCATTTCATAAGGGCTGAGGGTGGGTGCTATAAGCGGAATGAATATTTACTTCCACCGTGCAGTTATCCAAGCTTGTCTTTCCAGGTCACAGGTGGAAACCCAGTGCCACCTTCAGTGTTAATCTGCTGTTAATGAATTTGTTAATAATTTAACTTTACTGACACACAGAAGAAAGTATGCTTCCTTCTACCTGGGAGGCTGCTCTTTAATCTAGACATAACCTCAGGGGCATTGGGGAAGAGTTCTTCCACTGCAACACAGAGGAGCCAGTTAGGCGGGCGTGTTCCCTCTCGTGCGCTTTAGAGCAAGGAGCTCTGACAAGAGCAATACTCATTTTCTCCTCCTGTTTTAAAGGTACAGAGTCAAGTTCTTTACTGTCCTGGATTTCCTTTACTGTTCATGTTTGAAAAATAAAAGAAACAAATATTTTGAAGTAGTTCTCTTAATAGACTAGACTACATTTTTAATTGTTAATGAAAATCTTTGTGTCTAAAAGTTTTTTTTTTTAATGGCTTTTTAAGAATCTATACAATGTGGTGCTGAAGAGATGCTTCAGTGGATAAAACCCTTGCCACAAAAGCATGAAGGCCTAAGTTCAGATTCCCAGAACCAAGTGAAAGCTCAGGATCCCCATGATAAGCTAACTAGCTGGACTGGCTGGTAGAGGCTTGCTGAGAACTCAGCAGGAGGGCCTGCCTCAATAAATAAAGTGGAGAGTGATCAAGGAAGATAGCAATATCAGCTTTGTGCTTTGCACATGTATGCATAAGTGTGCAGTTACCACATAGAGCTGCATCAAAACACACACGCACATACACACACATACACACAAAGGAAACTGGCAATGTTAGCCTTCTAAATTACAAAGAGGACACAGAAGTAAAATCATGGGTAAGGCCACTCAGAATGAAGCTAGTGTAGAAACATGACCCACAGCGGCCTGTAAGTAGCCTCCCCTTTCGGGTTATGGGTTGTTTGTTTGTTTGTTTTTTGTTTGGTTTGGCAATCTACTGTTCATTGTGATAAATAATAGGGGAGTCTAAACTGTGCTTGCTGCAGAAATGTGGTGGGATTGTTTTTAAGTATCCCATGTGAGCCTGACCCTGTGTGCTCTAAGACCATCATAAACTTCCAGAAGGATGCATGTCATGAGGCTGTTTCCTATAGTGACTGTCGATACTGGCTGATGTATCACACCAAACATGACTCACAGAAGGAAGGACTCTCTGAGGGTTAGGTCTGGTCCAGTGCTGTGATTCATAGAGCCCAATTCTTTAGTGGTCTGAATTAACCCTAAGACATACTTAAGAACATCTAGGAAACAGAGTGTCCCAGGTATTAGATGTCTGCCACCCTCCCCTCCCAGAGGAACTCATCAGCTATTTGGGATTAGGGTTATGCTCCAGGGGCCTTCAGTTTTAATCCAAGCCTGCACAGCACTCACATTTGAGCAGAGTGCAGTCTGCAGCTGAACTGACTTGTTTTGAAAGCTGAATAACCTCTAAGGACCCTGGCCTCAAGGCCGTTCAGTTTGTGGGATGTTTCCTAATGAAGAACTCAACCTAGCGTTGCAACAATGTTGGAATGTGTCCTAGAGGCCATATAGAATGTAATGTAAACCCCAAGGTCCTATTGTACTCCACAGTATAATTTTTATGACTTGTACATTCAGATACCTAGCTAGTGGAAAAGCTTAGAACACTTAGGATATTTTGTTCAGCTTTGAGAATGTAGCTTCTTGATGTATCTTTGTTAAAGTACTTGCCAAATATATACTGAGAAAAATTAATGAAATAACTTGTGTAGTGAGACTGTTTATAAAGCAGTTATAAATGGGGTGGGGGATAGCTTACTAGAGGTAATAGATATATTTACAGTAGGTGACACAATGCCACCATTTCTTTTTCTTTTAGAAAGAGTTAATCAATGCCTTCCTTGTTAGTCATGGCAAAACTATTCATGAACTACAACCCTGCCTGCCCTTAAGCTTTAGTAATAATACACTACTTACATCTAATATAGCAAAGTCACATGAACAAAAATACCATCAAACTCTTAATAAACAGGTTAAGAAAAAGTAAAACTAAAAAATACTCCACATGCTTCACAGAAAAAAGTTTCATTTCCATCAGGGTTTTCTGCTGCCTGACTTTCGCAGAACTGAGAGCTAAATCTGAGTAATGCTAGTGTTTTTGTTAAGAAGCTTAGTGTGTGGATTTGGATATGGTGGCACCAGACTGTTGTTTGTGGGGAGCAGTTACCAAAACAAACAGAGAGAGTTTTTTCTTTGTGTGTGTGTGTGTGTGTGTGTGTGTGTGTGTGTGTGTGTTGTATAGAGTGCGCGTGAGTACATGAGTGCATGTACCCATGAGTGCGTATGCAGAGGCCAGAGAAAGGCACTGCATGCGCTAAACCAATCTCTGCTTTATTGCCTTGAGACCCGATCTCTCATTGGACCAGAAGCTCCTGTCTCTGACATGCCGTGGTGCTCTGAGGTTCCCTCTTTGCAGCCCTAGATGTGGTGTCACGGGCACATGCAGCCATGCCCTGTGAGATCGCTATTAAATAGCAGATTTGTGTTGTCACAGGTTAGAAGCTGTTCTGCATGATGCTTTTCCCCATGACGTACTGTTGGGAGTTGGCCTAGAAGTCCAGTGCTACATGATTGCCAATAATTGTCTATGGTCATTCTGTGATGCCAGTTTGCAGTAGTCAAATTGAAAGCAGAGTCTCAGTTGACTAGAACACTGGGAAATAGAAGCATCAGCCCCTAGCTCAGTCAGTAATTTTTTGATGTTTGCCGTATCTTTTAAATACTCTGTGGCCTTGCCACTCCATCTGTTGAACTGAGTTATAATAATTGCCCTGGTGTATCTCACAAGAATGTTGTATGAACAAATTAGATAAGTGTAAAAGTGCCTTGGAGGTAAAGCCATTCGATGAATGTGATGTAGCTACCAAAAAGTGTGTTACAGAGGCTAGTCTGCTTCATCTCCAAAGGCTTCTAACTAGATAAGGCTTCAAAATGGGTTCCTCTTAAGTAAACAAAACATGCCTTATCATTTCATGACTGTAGTACTTAGGGGGAAAGATCTCTATACAAACATTTGTTACCTTGATAAAAAAATATACACATTAAAATCAGTCATAGCTGCGCATGGTGACATTTATACCTATAATCCCAAGCATTTGGTAGACTGAGGCAGGAGGATAATGAATTTGAAGCTACCTAGGGCAATTAATTAATTTTCAGGCCAGCTTAGGATACAAAATAAGCTCTTGTCACCTATCCCGCCCCCAAAATCTGTCCCATTTAGAGAAGGGGAAGGAGAGATTGGTAGACATTAGGTATAAATCTTGAATTATGCAAGCTAAAAATGATTTCTATAGAACAGCATGCGTGTATAGTAGCATTGGCATGCATAGTTGAATACAGTTTGAGGGTAGATCTCATGTTAAATGTTCTTAATGCAATGAATTTTAAATTAGTCATATTGGAATGAAATAAAACCCTTCCAACTGGCATCAAACAACTGATAATGAACAGCTCAGTTTCTGTGGTCAATTAGAAGGTGAATTTGAAATATTTAATAAAGTTGTGAAATAAGTATATTGCATCGTATGTAAGGAGGAAAGACTGACTCTTCTCAGGAAATCATTATTTTTAAGGATCTAACATTGCCAAATTGAAATTTTTATTTCCATTTTCCTTGTGTCTTATAACGTGTTGTTGTGATGGCCTCTTCTTTATCCCAGTCAGCATTTTCCTGTGAGTCATAGTGACACAGACAGTGAGAAGGACTCACTGCAACTCAGTCAGACAGGCCCTGAGTGCCACCACATTCAGTCCTATGCAGTCAACAGTACCACCACATTAGGTCCTAAGAAGGAAATGGAGCAGACAGCTAACTAGACATGTGTGAAAGGGTTCCTCCCAGGGCAACACCAGAAGCTTTCATACGCCAGTCAAACTGGTCTCTTTCTTTTTGGCAGGGGACCTTTTCTTGTGGCTCTGGGGAAGTCCTGGCATCCAGAAGAATTTAACTGTGCTCATTGCAAAAACACAATGGCCTACATAGGCTTTGTAGAGGAGAAGGGAGCACTGTACTGTGAGCTATGCTATGAGAAGTTCTTTGCTCCTGAATGTGGCCGGTGCCAAAGGAAGATCCTTGGAGTGAGTATTTAAAACTACTTCTTTCTTTTTAGTACCTCTTAAAGCCATGTAGATCTTGTAATAAAACCTTTTCATTATTTTTACTTTTTTCTTCTTGCTTTATCAGCCCTCTTTGTTTCCATTAGTAGTGTTTATTATTGAAAAAACTAAACAAAACTAAACAGACCTCTAACGAAATATATCAGACTCATGGGGTTAGTTGTCTTTGGTTTTGTCTTACTGAGTGCTGGCTTGTCTGCTGAAAGTCTACCTCTATGGGAAAAATAATTGACTGTGGGTGTGCTACCTCAGCAGGACCATGTTTGCTCAGGAATAAAGAGGTCACTCAGGACCACACACATGAGCTCTCAGAACCAACACCTTTGCTGGCTTAAATTAAATTCCATAGTTTTTATAAGAGTAGCTTTCCCTACTTGTCAGAGTTCAAGCACAGGCCACTGATCTCATGAAATATACAAAATATGTTAAATGTGAACCTTATAATATTTTTATTTGAATGAATATAATGTTTAAAGTGTGACTTCAGTTATAGAAGTGAAAATGTGATAGGAAAAGCATTTCATGCTGTACTTTCCTTGGTAAAAGAACTTAATAAATAATGATGTATAAATGTATGTAATTAATGTATGTAATAAATAAATAATGATAAATAATGTATACAGTATTGCTTCCTTAATGCAATGGAGTTGAGATTTGTTTTAGTTTTTAAATACGTCCCCCTCCTCCATGGCATTTTCAAGATAATACCATGCATATTTTTTGAGTTAATGCATCCTGCATGTAACATCCAGTTATCAATGACATCGTAAGAGTCAGGCACCTACTGTAGGTAGTAGTGGGAATTTGATTTTTACAAGAAACCAATGTTCTTGGCTTTAATTCTACCTACTCCTCTTAATATGGAGTATAATAATGAAACTCTAGAAAAATGTGATTTACTGAGGACATGCTTAAGTAGGTCTGAAACTTTAAAGATAGCTTCACTTGTAAGACTGACCTATTTCTATGGTATCATTTTATACTCTGTTGGTCATAAAGTAGTATAGTGGCTAGCTGTTTCTTCATAAATGCTTACAGATAATCAGTAAATGATATGTTCATATACCATGTTAGTGAATAAAAACATTCTTTGTATCAGAATAATTAATAAAAGTCTGTAATAGTTAAAAGCCATAAGACTCTAGGAGGAGAAAGAAAAAAATTCCTATGGTATTAAGGATTCTTTGGAAATTATTTTTTAATTGCTTTACCTCTTCTCGACTCAAAGGAACAATTCTTGGAAAGCTAACACCCCCAAACCTCTTAATGATTAAAATGCCCCCCAAATCTTGCATCTTGGAGTATTTAGCCAGAAGGCCATTGTGGACTATAACCCTTGCTTTTGTGATGCGCATGTTACTCAGTGGAGGAAGCGAGTAGTATAGTCATGGCTGAGTCCCAAAGCTAAACACTCAATGAGCTGATTGGATTATACTGATTACATTATTGCTTCCATAATGCACTGGAGTTGAGGTTTGTTTTAGTTTTTAAATGCATCCCCCTCCTCCATGGCATTTTCAAGATAATGCCATGCACATTTTTTGAGTTAATACATCCAGACACCGTTTGAAAGAAAGCAGAATGTGTTAAAGCAACTACTTGTGGGATACTTCCTGTTCACTCTGTGTATGAAGGTTACTAATAATTATGAGTCTTTAAGTTTATGGGTTTGTATTTATGAAAAGCACACATATTATAATAGCTTCTAGTGACATCTGAATCTGCCACTGGGTGTCTCTTGATTCTTTGATGAAAAGTTCAAGACAACTATGAAGTCCGTATGTCTACTTTGAGTTAGCATGTCACACCAATTAGAGTGGATGTTGGTATGTGTATTGTACTCTTTCTTTAAATCCACCCACCTTTCTATAACAGGAAGTCATCAATGCTTTGAAGCAGACCTGGCATGTGTCCTGTTTTGTGTGTGTGGCCTGTGGAAAACCCATTCGTAATAATGTTTTCCACTTGGAAGATGGCGAGCCCTACTGTGAGACAGGTAAGACAGTAAGCTGTGAGCGCCTCAGTTAAGAATGAGGCTGAGACACTTCCATTGCTGTAAAATATGGAAGAAAAGTTGGGACCAACAAGCTTTCATAATTCTTCTAGAGGTATTACATATTACTCTAAATATATAGCAAAACAACAACAATAATAATAACAACTGTTTGTGACTTTGTCAAGACAAACATTTCCAACTTCTTATGAACATTAAGAAGATTAGCATTTCTTAGTAGGAAAAATATTATGTTTGAAATCTCCAATTGTTTATAGATATAAGTTCTACCCAAAATATACTTAAACTATAGTAATAAATTCCAAGTGCTTGTAAACATAAGTAATGTTCAACATTCGGATGTTACTGCTTCGCTTTCTAAAGCCACAACCGTGAAAATAAATGTGAAATCCTTTGCCACCTTTACCGAATAGAAGAGTGATCCTGGCTTAGATTGCTCCCTGGTAAAGCTGTTCTTGATAATTTCGGTTCCAAGCTCCTGTCTCTTCTGTTTGTTTTCTCATCTCAACACCCAGCACTTCCTTTTCCTTTGCACATGTGCAAGTGAGCTTCTTACCTTTTACTCTTTAGTCAGATATTGCTTCCACAGTGCATATTTGAAAATAGGAAGTGTGCGTTCCTTTATTTTGCCTCTATTAACTACCATTCACTGCATTCCCACTGTTGAGTTTTAATGATATTTTAGATTGAAATCACAAGTGTGGTCCTTTTGCACAGTGGTGAAGCTCAGGAAGCCATCAGCTCTTGTCTGAAGCTGGTTCAGCATCACTTGCCTGTGTGCTCACGCTACTCTGATTCTCACCTTCCCTTCAGCCTCTTAGCTTGGGAGGGTTTGGCTCTACTCCAGGCTGTCCACCAGGAAACCCCAGAACCTCCAATAAAATACCCTGTGGGTTGTTAGCAGTAAAGTTGCCTGTAAACTGCTTAGCGTTCTCAGAATATACCATGTTTTGCAGTTACTTTTTTTTTCTGAAGAGAGACTTGGTTTTTGTTTAGTTGATCACGAGTTTTAGCAGCTTTGTAGGAACTCTAGGTGTACCAAAGCATAAACCTCTACCTAGCTTGTGATGTTTAATATAGTTTAGAAGCAATCATGACATAAAACTAATGCCTTTCCTGCCTGCAGAGAGGGAATTATGATCTAATGTTTACTCTTTTTCCTTAACCTTCAACCAGTCTTAGCAATCTCAGTAGATGGCTGCAGTCCACTGTCCAAAGGCCTAGGATTTTTCTCTTTCTCTGATCTTCTAGAACCCAGTCTAACAAGTAATCTCTGGCATTCCACCTCCAGAGGGTATCAGACAAGCATCTGCATCCATCTGCAGTGTCACCACCATGTCCAGCTTGCTCTTGCTCTGTGCCTGGACTTCCTACTGGCAGCTGGGGAGAAATCAGGGCGCTGTGAACAGTGCCAGTCAGACTGTGCTTGTGACCTGAGCACGACACCGTCCTCCTTGCTAGAACCTGCTTTGTGGGCTTTCATCTGCTGTCCCCTTTCATCTTGACCTCAGATTTAACCCACACTTTATCCCTTTGTTATTTCTGAACATGGCTAAGATTTTATTTCTGATTCCAGTGCCTTCATACTTACAGTTTCTCCTGACTAATCTCAGTGTGATTCTCCCACTTTCATCATGACTGTTAGGTTTCCCTAACCTTCCTATATAATGTAGTGTATGCTCCGTAATCAGTCTCTATCACAGCCCTTTGTTTGTTTGTTTGTTTGTTTGTTTGTTTGTTTTGCCTCATCGCACTTATCACAGTCTTAGCCGAAGTCCCCTGAGATGAGCATCCATACCTGTCCTTGCTGCAAGTGTACCTCTGTGGGGCCTGCAGCACTGCCCAGTAGAGTGTCTGGATGTGACTTCAACACTTGGTGCTGAAGCATGTTAGCATCATGCTGTACATTATAGAATCCCTCCCCTCTAACTTCAGCTATATTGACTGTACTAAAGGCCAACACAACAGTGATGGAATTTCATCAACGAGAATAAAAATGTGGGAAAGAAAATCCATACATCTCAAGCATTATTATTTAGTAATAAGGAAAGGACGAGGATCCTCTGCAGGGGTTGTCCCATCTCCCATCCAACCCAGTGAGGAAATCCTGACCAAGCTGCCCAACCCCTGGGAGATACTGCGTTCCTCACATCCATCTCAATCTTAACCTTTGTAGCTCATTTAACTTCCAGCGTACAGTTTCCTGTGACCTGCAGTTCCAAAGCCTCACTGTGTTTAAATTACATCTCTCTTTACTTGATGCAGACTACTACGCCCTTTTTGGAACAATATGTCGTGGATGTGAATTCCCCATAGAGGCTGGTGACATGTTCCTGGAAGCTCTGGGATACACTTGGCATGATACTTGCTTTGTGTGCTCTGTAAGTAAACTGCACTGTCCTGGTCAAAGCTTTAGTGCTTGATACGCCAGGGTCAGGGGAATACTGGGGCCAGCTCTCAGGTGAGGGGAGAGAAGAACTCTGTTACGGGGTGCCTGGAGTGGGGCGCAACATTTGAGATGTAAATAAATAACTAATTTTTTTTTTTAAAAAAGCTTAGTGCTTAATGGGAATAAACAGCACTTTGGTTTTTCCATTCCTCAAAGCTAAGGAACAGTGGTTTTTGATGTTCTTAAAAGTTGATTTGAAATTATTTGGCATATAATAGGGTTTTACCCTTTAATGCATTCTTGTCTCTAAGGAGAAGATATTTTTTCTTTTTTTAATATGAGTTAATTTCCTAAATTCTTTTATTAAACAGTTTAAGGTTTTTTTTTTTTACATATTAGATATTTCTTAAATAAAAGAGAAATTACCAAACAAAAAACAAAAACAAAGAACTAGAGAGCCAGCAAGATGGCTCAGTTTTCTTCCTGACTGAGAGATAGCTCGTAGATTTTCTTTTCTTTTTGAAACTATGAACATGGAAAAAAATTACCTATTTACTTGCTTTTTTTTAGTGCTTTGGGGTTTGATTTTATTTATTTTTATGTGTTTGTATGCTTATGTGTATGTTCATACGTTTACATGTTTGTGGAGACTGAAGGACAACCTCAAGTGTCACTCTGACCACACTGGCCACGTTCTTTGAGACAGAGTTTCTCATGGGCCTGGAACCCCCCCAGTTGGGCTAGAGCTTCTGGCAAGAGATCCTGGGACCCTCCTTTCCTCACCCTCTCAGTCCTGGGATTACAAAGCATGCATGTACCACCGAGCCCAGCATGTGTACATGGTTTCTGGGGGATAACACTCAGGTGTTTTATTGACTTAGCTATCCCCAACAGCTTTTTGTAGAGACAGGGTCTCACGCTGTACCCTGGCTGACGTCAAACTTGCTATATAGATGAGGTTGTTCTTGAACTCACAGAGATCCACCTGCCTCTGCCTACAGAGATCTGGAATGGAAGGTGTGCATCACTGTACCTAGTGTTCTGGGGTTTTTTAGTGATTAAGATTAACATTAGCATAAGATAATTTTTATAATTTAGAAAAATAATATTCAGTAAAGCTGTTCCAAGCCAGTATTTGATTTCTGTTAGATTTAATCTTACCTAACAGTATTTGATACCCAGCACATAAAAGAATTAGGTAAAGATGAAGTCAAATGATTTCTCAACTACTACCTTTCAGATCATTCTTATTTTTATTTCATTCATCTTTTAGACTTCATAAAGTTTATAAAAAACAGCTTTTGCATATTTTCCCTCTCAGGAAGGTCTTCTCATGAGCATTGTCACTTACAAGACAGCAGAAAGAACACGAAAGCGAAAGTGTGGGTAACCTGACCACAGAACCACTCACCAGGCAGGCACTGCCCAAGGCGTTCACTGGAGAGTCAAGTCAAATCAGTTCCTTCATGAATGGATAGTTTGTTCAGGAAGTAAATTAAAAACCAGCCTGCTGGGGCTGGAGAGATGGCTCAGTGATTAAAAACACTTACTGCTCTTGCAGAGGACCCAGGATTGACTCCGTATCCATGTCAAGCAGCTGACCACCAGGGCTCGCTGGGTGTCCAAGACACCTGACTCATGCACATACCATACTCAGGCACATACACATAATAAAAGATGAACAAATAATAATAGCAAGAATCTATGGCCTTTGTGTTATAGGACAGACTGACATTGGGTTTGGCAAAGGAATTAAGCTATGTTTCTTTTTGAATGCTCTATAAAAGGAAACAGATTTTTTAAAAATTGGTTAGAATTTGTATTCTTAATGTGACTTTTGGTGTACTAAAATTTTCATTGGGACTAAGTGTTTTCTTCTTAGTAAAGAAAAGCAATCATCTGTTATTTAAATAAATCAGACTGTTCTAGGAAAAAAATCACTCTGCTTTTCAAAAATGACATAAAATGTCATGTTAATCATGAAGTGTCAGCTTGTCTCACACAACTATCTAAAGAACTTGTAATGTTGCTCATTGGGGGCAGTCACTTCCTGTTGGGAGATTTGATTTAAATAATGTTATTCTTTTAAATAATGCTTCTTTTTTTTTTTTCTTCCAGGTGTGTTGTGAAAGTTTGGAAGGGCAGACATTTTTCTCCAAGAAGGACAAGCCACTTTGCAAAAAACATGCTCATTCTGTGAATTTTTGAAAATCAGTGGTTCCAGGAAAGAGAAGAAATTTGAAGAAAAAGCAAAATCAAAATTACCATTTAATTTTTAGTTTAATATTTATATGGAGTTCTCAAATAGTAATAGCCCTGAAGGCACAGACTCCAACTTTAAAAATCAAATCTGAGAAAACGTTTGGTTTAGAAAGCCACAGACAGTTTGGCATTTGTTATGAATTGCCAGTATTTTCTGCACATGAAATAGCTTTTATAAAAATCAATTTCCTGGCTATTAAGTTCATCTTAGAATAAATTAGCAAAGTATTACATTTTAGAATTAAAATCCCTAGCCTCTATGCTGAAATAATACTTTGTGGGGCGGGTAGTAGCTATGAGAATCCACAGAAGGCAATAAAAGTGCCTTAAACCTTATTAATAAGAATAATTGTTTAATAAAACCATTTTATCTTTAAAATAGTAAGTAGAAATCTAAATAAATTTTATGAGTAGGCAGTAACTTTTCTGTTTAGTGAGTGTACTTGCTTTGCTCTTATCATTGGTCTTACCTTTCAGTAAGATGGGCCATGGAAATTCTTGATCAAAGTGTGTCGTGCCAGTAAGAGATTGTTGTGATCTCTTCTGATGTTCTCCCAGATGCTGGCCGCCTTCAGATGGGGCAGTTTGTTTGTGTTGTGTATGGCTGCCTGGTCCAGACCGCCATGCTTTTCATCTCTTATGCTGACATGAAGATATTTCAATAGCGTTAGACTCTAATAGTTTTGTCTCCTTTTTAGAAAAGAGTAGGTGGAAGATAAAGGAATTATGGAAATAAAGTCATTGTAAGTAGAAAGTTAAAAGGACCACTTCCCACTTTCAGATAATGAACTGACTGATTTTTACATCTTATGTCTCTAACTGAAGGTTCAAAACCTCCTTGCCCGGTTCTTGGTTCTTTTTTCTTTTTGGTTCGTTTTAGATTGAGGATTATGATAAGAGCCAACTGTATATTGTTACTGTGTTTTTGCTTATTTGGAGTTGTTTGGGGGATTTTGTTTCTTGTTTTTTGTTTGGGATTCTTTTCTATCAGTAAGTAAATCCCCTCCAGCTGTGTGATCGCTGACTTAGACAACTTTGGGTCTCGGGCCTTTGGTAGTAAGGGAGAACCATGATGCAGCTCTCCCATGCTCCCGTCATCTGTTCGTCCTGAGAGAGCACAGCATCATGCAGGCACCGCCTGTAGTCAGGAAAGTGACTTTGAGACAGCCGTGTAGTTTGCCTCACTACCTAGGGAGAAAAGAAATGATGGCGTTTCGTGTTTTCTTCGTTTCTATAATGAATAAAAGCGTGTGATCCTGCTGAGTTACAGCTTAAATCTGTGGGGACAAGGTGCTTTCAAATTCCAGATAGAGTTCCCAGGTTCCTGCTGCCCCATCACCCAAGTGTACTTGTGCATCGTGTGTGTGTGTGTGTGTGTGTGTGTGTGTGCGCGTGTGCCTGTTAAAAAAGACGTCTTAGACTACAGTATTTGTTTAACCTCCCTAAGAACTTTCAAGGCATCTGTCCTGAAAGCTGCTAATCTATGGTCTAGTGAATTTATATTATATGCAGATAGTAATGAACTGGGAGATCAATGAACAGCAAGGGTGATACCACATTGCAAAATGGAAGCTTCTCCAGTAGCGGCCCAGGTTGCCTCCTCACCTGTGCTTGTAGGGAGGCAGGAAATGTCTTCAGAAGTCAATGCTGGGGCTTTGTCCGTTAGGTCTTTGTGCTGCTGCAGTGATCAGTATCAGACTTGATAACTCATGTTATCAAGTTAGTTATAGTGTTATTTCAGATCTGAATGTCAGGCTTTGGCTTATGCGACAAAATAAGTTGGGGTTTTGTTTTGATGTGGTAGTTTTGTTTTGTCTTTTAGATGATGTACAAAGATAATATTTGAAAACTCATTGGCATTTGCATACTCAAAGGCTTTTCTTTGAGTTGGAGTTCTTATAAAATTTTCTTTTACCAAGGATATCAATTTTATTAAGCCTTTACTTCTATGTGTTATTTGTAGAGTATAACGCTGCATTCTATAATGCTGGATTTCTCTAAATTTAATCTGTAAAAGCTAGTGTGGCTTGGTAATTTGGCATTGTGTCTGTATTCTTTGCCTGTTTTATGGCAAGTTGTATATCCATACCTAAAACAGTGACCTCTGGGAGGTGAGTTCTAACCATAGCCAGAAGCTCTGTCTGCAGTGGGGATTGCTATGTTTTGTTTACCAGCATGGGTCTGTAGATACCTGGCACTTTACCCTTCTGGCGAGCTCCCTGGGTATTTATTAGAAGTCTTCTGTGTCGGTAGCATTGTTTTTTCACTAGTAAGTTTTCACCATAGAACCCCGAGCTTTCCTCCTGCTAGATGTATGTTTAGAAGGCTGCACTCGATAAAGCCCAGATGGAAACCATAGTGCATGACTTTAAGTCCCTCCTCCAATTTCTCATTGTTCAGGCTTGGATGGTCCTACATTGATACTGTCTCTCTAATTGTTCGGTCTGACTGCTGCCTGTTGAAGTAGTAAAGTGTTTCTCTTCCTTGTGATTCCATGTTTTCCAGGGGTCAGGTTACCTTCCCCATGTAAAACCAAAGCCTAATTCTTTGGCCATCGTATTAAAGCAAAAGTAACCATTTGTTTACAAGAGATTTGTAAACAAAATCCTTTGAATATTGATATAAAACTATGTTTTAAATTATCTACAGCAAAATGTACTCTTTCCAAGGAACTCGAGGTTAGAGGCACTTCCACGGAAAAGTGATTCCCGCAGTGCAAGTTCAGTGGAACATTAATGCTTTTGTGCATGTGCAGCTCAGTCATCTCCATTGGAGCAGAGGCAACTCACACAAATGTACCCTTACTCCAGTCTGTCCCTCACCTCCATTGTCTAAGGTATTGGACTTAGATGCTTATGTGTAATATGTTGAACCTGTCAGTTGCTGTCTTTTTCCTTCTTCGCATTTTAAAGTTTGTGTATAGCTGCTCTTTTGCTTTTGGATATATTTTTAATTAAAAAAATCACATGAGAAATGTAATCTGTATAGTGATACTTTAATAAGCACATACTCAATAAACAACTGCAATGATGTCGACAGCACGCCTGGCCTTTTTTTTTCCCCCTCTCTGGGTGCTCTGTGCTTTCACTTAACTGAGCATGGGGAAAAGTCAAAAGTCATGTTTCATCATCACAGGCCTGGAAACAACCCCTGACAAGTCTCTGCCATGGTGTTAGCCAATCCTGCTGCCCTAAACATTTGAAAATACTGCTTTTACTGTACTATCTACCTTCTAGCCTTTGCATGTCCAATATGTATAAGACTTGTTTGCAAATTAGTAGATAACCAGTCTTTAAATATGTTCATTGCTAAAACTAGTTATTGGAATGGCATAGTATCATGCCTCGCTGTGTCATATGATTAGTGTCATAACCAAAGGACAGATTTCTTGCTCTTCACATTTGGCATTAGCCAGGCTGTCTCATGTCTCAGCTCAGGCTCATGAGCTGACTGGCCATTACTAGGTAGGCTCACTCATCTCTTACTCTTTTGTCTTTCCGCTTGGGGGAACTTTATTTTCTTTCCTAACTGTGTAAATTTAGAGGGATGTCTCTGTTTTAGACTGCACATTGGGAATGGGAAAGAAACTCAAGTCTATTTTGCTCACAGTATATTAAACTCCAGAAGCCAAACTTTTAAGGGCATCGAGTCTGCATCTGACATTTTAATAGCTGCTGTTTGGTTTCTGTCAATCACGTCATTGCACATTAAAATGCTCCGACAGAATAAGAGATCTGTCATTCCTTCGTTAAGAAACAGTAATCCAGTCCAAGATTTATAGGCTTACGTCTCAACTGTGTGTTCACAATAAACCCCCCTTCTGTCCAGGAACCAGAGCAAGCCTCCCCGCCAGTCAGTGTTTTCTACTTGCATGTCCCCAATATAAGATTATCAAAGGTTTTCTAACTGAACCACATATAAAATCCTTTTGCCAGCAAAAGCTTAATTTAGGTTGGCAGTTTCCCTTTTTGAGTACTCTCAGACAAGATCTTGGTTATATCAGAAACACATAGGCGCTGATGTATTATTAGCAGGCCTGGTGTTAATTAGGGAGAATTACCAGAAATAGTTTGCCTTGTGGAAATTTATTACAGAATCACACTTGACTGATGGCAGAATAGGAGTTGCTGAGAGAGAGCAGCTCCCACCAATAACCACTAATTAATAGGGTGCCAAAATTCCGCAGAGAAGGTTTCATCCCAAGTGTGGGAGCCTCCCAGGGAAAATGGTTCCTGTGTAGTACTTAAAATTTAACAGAGGAAAGGAACCGGACACATGGCTACCTAACAGAATAGCAGGCTGCAGGAGCATTGGGCTCTATGAATGGGACAGAGCTTAACTCAGTAAGTGCCGAGTTTCACAGTGACCAGCGAGTATGACAAGCTTATACACTTTTTGTGTTTCATGGCCAGATCTCACTATGTAGTCCAAACAAGCCTGAAACTTAAAATCCCTTCTCAGTCTCCTGAGTCCTGTGAGTCCTTGCTTGTATCATAATGCCAAACTCACGTATATTATTATTTTTAATGTGATGAGTATCTGCTTCCTAACCTTCATTTTATAAAGAGAATTTGATACTCACCATATTATATGTTACTGTACTGTATGTTATTGAATTCTTATTCTTGGTTCCATGATTTAGAAGCTGTCTGTATAGGTAGTGGGTGCTTAATAGGAAAGAGGTGGTTTCTGCCCTTGAACATGTAGGAAGAGGAGGACGTGCTCTAATTATGATTGGCACTAGTGGCAGAGCACTGGGGGAGCCCTCTTAAATTACAGCTTGCCAAGAAAGCGATTTTTTTCCCTGTCTATAACTACATGTAATTACTCACAATAAAGCTTGGAGCTGTTGTTTAGTGTAGAAGAATAAAACATTTCCATGTCAGAAAACCGCTGATTACTGACCTCAGGGAGGAAAATAAAACAATTTAGAATTCACGGAGGGTCTAATTTTTCAATTTCGCAGTTATGGTAGATGCAGTTCCCAAGGAAAACAACTTCTGTGCCAGGCCCAGGGGTTGATTGACACCCTCTCTTCGGGATCCATGTTTTTAAAGACAGTTTTTGTCTCTGTGTCCAATGTATTCCAGTTGGATTCCTAGTTAGTATTTCATTTCATACTCTATTTGTTCCCTAATTCAAATATAATTGAGATTTTTCTTCTCTCACACTTTCCCCTGCTTTTCTCTTTGCTTGTCTCCACACACCTGGTGCCTTCCTAATTTACTCAAAAGTCTCTTTGTTTCTGGTATTGAAATTAGCTCTTCTACCTTACAGTGTGTGCCTTTTGCTTCTGACTAATAGATCAACAACAACCTAACTTTTCTCTAGGTCAATGAGAAAAGTGGAAGGCTCTCCAGTGATGTCATAGCATATTAGTTTTGCATAAATAAAAATTTTCTTTTGTGAGGCCCCGTGTTGGCACCACCTTGACTCTAGAAGCATTGTCCCTGTTTGCTTGAGAGTTCTCAGTGCCTGACCTGATTGAGGTAGAGAGCAGAGACTCCAAGTATGAACTTCACTGGGTTAGACTGATTCATCGCCTGACACTTGGAATTCATCTTCTCTGTTAAAGTATTATGCTACTGTGTAAAAGCTTTCTCCTACCACTTGAAAAGTGTTTTGAAGTTTTGAAAAATGAATTAGGAAGTTGAAAGGCAGTTTGTTCTTGAGAGAGGATTCTAACCCATGCACAGCTATCATAGACTGCTTAGTCCTGATCTTGCAAACACCGATGTCTTTTAACAAATCCAACATAGAGTATAATAGTGTAAATTAAAGCTAAAAGCAAAGTGCTTTTGCTTATTTGTCTTACATTAGTCTGGGTCCAATCAAAACAAATCACATAGTAATTTAATAGAAGTTACAGAATTTGGCTTAAGGAATTATTAAGCAGATACATGATAGCAAAATAAAGATGCAAGTACAGACAAGTCTACAGGATAACGTAAAGGGCTGGAGAGTTCAGCAAGAACTTGGCACTAAAGGAAGACCCGAGTTCAGTCCCCAAATCCATGTTCAAAAATAAAAACAAAACAGTGTCGGGACACTGTAACTCTTAACACCAAGGAGAAAGACAAAATTCTGGGGCTTGCTGGCCAGACAGCCTGGCCTAATCTATGAGCTCCAGGCCAGTGGGACACCCTGTCTGAAATTATGCATGCAGGAATATAACAGGCATAATAAATAAACATAATAAACAAACAAGTAGCATGTAGCTTGAGAGTTCTCGGGGCAGCCCAGTCCCTATGACCTCCCACCTTATTGATGACCCTGGTTTCAGCCCACCAAATGACAGACGTTCTCTGAGTGGCTGAAGCCAGATTCCAAGCACAAAGTTATTGGGTGGCTGCATAAGGAGTGACGTGCTACTTTGCACCCAGGCCTGAAATGACAAGAGGCCACTGCAGGTTCTGATGGAATCCAAGCCAGGGGTGCGACATCTTGAAAGGCCTGCACCCTGGACTTGAGGCTGAGCAGTGCACCTTCAGAGTCCCCACAGGCAGCACCCCAACCAAAGAGGTGTCTCTAGCTGCAGCAGCATGCTTCTTAGATAACAAAGCTTAACACTTGCTCTGACAAAAGAGAACTAACTGCCTTGAGTCCAGGCCAGTATCCTAGAGCAAACACTGAAGGGGGAATTTGGAACTGGAAGTCAATAAAGTTAGTAACTGACACTGGATTCAAAGGAAAACCAAATTCTCTACTAAACTCTCTACTAAACTGACTTCCGTAATACGGAAAATCATGCATACTGTTGAATTGCAAAGCTGCAAACTGAGACTGAAACTCAGTCTCTTACCAAGCATATTAAAGGCCTGGGCGTAACATCACAGAACAAACAGTTTTGAAAAAGAAATTCCAGCATGGTATGGGAGCTCAACACTTGTAATACACGCAGGCGACGGACAGAGGAGACAGCCTTGAAATAATAGTGTGTCCTTATTCTTGGCCAATCAGGGCTATGGATTAAGACCTTATTTAAGAAAAAGTAGTGGGTGGGGGTAGAGATGTGGCTCAATTGGTAGAATACCTGCCTTGAATTTTCTGAAACCCTAGGTTCAAGCCCCAGCATAGTAGTACATACCTATAATCTCAACACGGGGGAAGTGGAATCTGGGGCTCAAAGTCATCTTTTGTCTTATATAAGATAGCCTGGGATCAGCCTGGGTTTCATGAGGAAAAATGAAGGGACGGTAAAGAGAAAGGAGGGGGAAAGGGAAGAGAAGGGAAAAATACCTTGTTCTTTATTGCCAAAAGTCTTTTGAAAACATATGTTCAACGTACAGAGTAATTGCCAAATGTCTAGCAGAACTGAATGGTTCTAAATATTAAGAAACTAGTTAGGGGCTGGAGAGATGGCTCAGCAGTTAAGAGCACTGACTGCTCTTCCAGAGGTCCTAAGTTCAATTCCCAGCAACCACATGGTGCTCACAACCATCTGAATGGGATCCGATGCCCTCTTCTGGTGTGTCTGAAGACAGTGACAGTGTACTCACATACATAAAATGAATAAATATTTTTTTAAAAAAAAGAAAAGGAACTAGTTAGATATGTACTAGGTCATTACCAAAGGATTTTTTTGCACACATTCATATTTTACCATGATGCTTTTCAGGTGTGGGGAGGGGTGAAACATTTGTTACTTAATTGGGATTTGAGTGGACTGAAGTTAACCTTTGTGAACCTCACAAATCACTTACATAATCCTATCCCAGAAGGAAGGTTTACAGTTTCCCCTCTGCAGTAGCCTTGTCTAGGCAGGATTTGGATTTTTTTCTGTAGACACATTGTAATTTGTGAAATGTCTTATCTGTTACCTTCGGGAACACTAGTGGTTAAAAGCACTCACTACCTTTAATGAAGTTCACTTTCTTTACCAATAAATTTTATCATACCAATATGATGGATGGTAAGCTAAATATGATGGAGACACAGTTTCTCTGAAGGCCAGTTTATGTTATTGTCCAAAACACCGATAGTCATGTGTTTCTAATCCATTTTTAGAAATGAGGATATGAAATAGCCCTGAGAAGTTATTTTCTAAAAATATATACCTGTTACAAGGAAAATCTGAGAGCCAAACCTTTTACTAGACTGGGGAGAAAATATATTTACTTTGAGTTCCTCTTACTAAGAAGAGTTATTTCTATGTTAGTAGTAATGTTATGTCAAGAAAGCCACGGCTTTTATGGAAGACTCAGCCATGAATGCTGGATCCACCGGACGTGCAGTTGCCTGCCGCACAGATGTCAATATTTGGGAGTCTTGCATTGGACCATCTGTTCTTCAGGAGTATTTGTGATGCGATAGTCCTCTCTGCAATGTGCCAGTTGCTGTCCTTTGTGTTGTCAGGGCATTTCACAGTCCACACACTGTGGTGCTAAAAATTCACAGGGCTCATGAGAGTCTTGGCTTGAAGTTTTTCTTTAATAATCACATTTGAAACACCAAATGTGATTATTAACTAATTAGAAAACCACAGGAAATGCGGTGAATGTTGCTTCGCCACATTGAAGTCTGTAATATGTGTGTAAGATGGTTAGGAACCAAGTCGGCGTGGCTGACACCCACTAATGTTGCCTTCTGTGTGAGATGAATTTAGATCCCAGTCTGAGACTGAAGGATGAAAGGTGGCAAAGAGAGGAGAATAGTGGGGGCTGGGGGGGGGGGCACATGTATGTGCAGTTACACTGACAAGGTTGCACAGATCCTGATTTTATTCAACTGAAATGAAATCTCTGCTGCATAGTAATAGCTTACACCCTTGCTAAGTCCACAGAGGCATAGCTGGAAAATCCAGCTGCCCGTACATCTGTTTTGCATGAGCCCTCAATCATCAGTAGACACTTCTGCCATACGACTAGATGTCTGGGTAGGATATGGCTGGCTATGTGACTTTCTAAGCAATCACGCCGGAAGACATTGAAACAAAATTCACGCATGCCGTGTCCCGTGCCCAGAAATTATAGACTTGTCTGGGTGGTGTTAAGGATTTGACCTATTGAGTGTGCTCACACCTGCTTCTTACATTCAACTTGTTAATCAGAAAATGAGACATTGTGAAATATGTGAGCGGGCTGCTATGACTTAAATCTTAAGTGTTTAGGCTCCTAATCTGGCTGGGGCTAAAATAACACTGTTGGAATCAAGCGCAGTTGGGTCTTACTTCTATTGCGTTCTTTATGCTTTAGAGGCCTTAACTGCTCGCCCTGAGATCTACAACTTGGTGAGCGTGCCTGCTTGAGCTCCAAGTGGTGATGAAGCATTCTGTTTAGTTACTTACTCCAAAGTAATATTTTCAGTTTGGCTTTTGAGACAGGAACTTGTGTAGCTCCACCTGGCCTCAGACTTGTTATATAGACAAACATAGCCTTGAATATCTGATTCTCTTATCTCTACCTCCTGGGTTCTGAGATTATAGGTGTCCCCAACCCATGCCAAAGTCAGTTGTTTTGTAAGTTGTTTTCTCACAAGTTCACACACACACACAGTGTACTTTGATAATATTCCCCTGTTGTCTTCTCATTCCTTTCCCATCCTACCCACAATAACCACCTCCTACTTTTACATCCTGCGCACGCGCGCACACATGCGTGTGTGTGTGTGTGTGTGTGTGTGTGTGTGTTCATGGCCCACTGCATTTAGTTCAGGTGCTACATGGTCATTCATGGGTTTACTTGAACAAGGACAATTCTCAGTAGCAACTCTACTGTGGGCTATCTTTCCCCTTTCCCTTTTTAGATGAAATAAAAGTCATTGAAGAGTCTCTTGATATGATTGTAATAAAATTTACTCTTTCAACTAATAAACTGCATACACTAATATGATGGAGAACCACAGGAATATGATCAAGCTCAGCTTAAACTATTGCCAAAGTAGAATCATTAGTGATAATGGAATACAGCAATGGTACCTAAATATACAAGCCATATGCTTATTGGGAGGTCTTATTTAGAAGAACACAGCCCTGGCACTTGAGACTCCAAGTGCGAATGGCATTGCGAATGTTGACTACACTCCGGTGAAACTTATGCATAGGTCTCCCACAGGCTGACCAACAATTTGAATCACATATAAACCAATTTTTTTTTAATTACCAATCAAATTTTACATGACAGAGAAGCTGAACACTTTGGAAGGAGATGGGGAATAGAAAGATCACAGTGGAAGGAAACTGCCTGCAGAGATTGGCCTCTTCAAATGTTCTTGTCTGTTGGCCCTGTCCTGCCCTCAGCAACAGAGCCTTTGGGCCAGTACTACCTGCTGGCCTCTCCAGTCTTCCTTGAGTAACAACCCCAACCAAATTGCTTCAGGGTGTCTCTAGTTCAAACTCATGAAGTTCTCAGCCTAGATTCCTCTAGTAAATAATCGGTATTTCTACTCTCTAACATTTCCAGTGCTGTTCGAGATTTCCCAAGGACTTACGACAGTTGGTTGAGGTTTTGGGTTTTGGTTGTTTGGTTGCTTGGTTGATTGTTGTTGTTGTTGTTGTTGTTGTTGATGATGATGATGTTTTTAAGCTGGTGTTCCCTTGTTTAGGAACCTTGGAAAAGTGATAGAGGTGGCTGGGCCTGCATTCCCTTGATGCTCTTGGAAGAGATATCTTGAGTGTTCAACAAAGGTTATGACATTTAAGTGACATAGTGTGTCTCAAAAACACCAAGAACCCACACAGCCTGTCTACTCAGGAGACAAAGAGGCATTACTCATAAAACAAAAGATCTAACCCTATATTCAGGAAATACAACTTGTATGGAGTATATGAAAGCACTGTAATTCATTGTAGTGATTCCTGCATAACTTTTATGTTACCATCAACCATCTATCACAGAGATCCACAGTGCACACATTAGCTGTACAACTTTGCCTCTAGGTTAAAATAATAGTTGTAATATGGATTTTCCAAAGACATCTGACCATGCATTACTTTACCCTATGAACACCTTTTCTTCTTTTTCTTTAATTAGTTAAGTATGTGTGTGTGCAAGTGCACATGTGCATATATGAGTATGTATGTATGGTGTGTGTGTGTGTGTGTGTGTGTGTGTGTGTGTGTGTGTGTGTGTGTGTGTGTGTGTGTGCCATGGTGCAATTGTGTAGGTCAAAGGACAACTCTTTGGAGTCCTTTCTCTCCTGCCACCTTATGGATCTGAGAATCTGAATTTCACCCAAGTTGTCAGTCCTGTCTAAAATTGTTTCTTTGCTGGGTGAATCATCACACAACCTCAAGAAATCCTATTCTACATAATGCAGTTGGGGAAAGCGGGTGTCCTTCCTCTCTCGTAGGGCATCGGATCCTTGGTGTGCAGATCTTGGTGTTTTAGATTAGTGGTTCTCAAGCTGGAGAGTTCTCAAAGCTGCTGAGAGGCTTGGCTATGTACTACACTGCTGCCTTTAACCCCAGAGTTTCTGAAGTAGGTGTTCTGGAGCAAGACAGGATCTGCCTCTTCCCTTGTGAAGCAGATCCTGCCAGTCAGCAGCCAACTAGTTTTTTGAGAAGGCCTCCAGCACGTTCAGGCAGACCAGCCCTGTCCAAAACAGCAAGTGCCTTGCAGCTCTTGTTTGTGAGAGGCCTGGGCACCTCTCCACACAGCCTGTTTCAGTAGGTGTGGGGGTGTGGAGCACGGGGGGAATATGCATTTCTAACAATGCCCAGGTGACCTGCTCTGACAGCACAGAAGGCTTGGGCATCAAGAAATAACCCAACGAGTCCCTCCCTAGCCAACTGATCATGACTACTATTTCTCTCCTCTGTGTCTTCTAAAATCAGAGAAATCATACATAGAGTTCTGAAAATTAGATTCTTAGAAAAATATAATCTACATTGCGAATTCCACTAGTTTTCTTTGAAGAGTTTAATGGTGATGTGGGCAGCAGGGAGTGGAACAGGGTTGGCAGATCAGGAGTGCCTGCACCAGAAGTCCAAATGCCTGCAATGCCATGAACCAAAGAAGAGTTTGGAATCTGATTAAATCTCAAATGACATTTGAGGTGGACCCTAGTCTTAAACTTCATGGACCAATACATCAGCATCTCTAGTGAAAGTCAAAGGGATGGATTCTTCAGGCTGCTCTAGAAGTGGCTCTTTACCAGTCCCACCAGTGCTTTCTTCTTATGCCAGCTAGTTTTATGTTAATTCTACCTAAACCAGAGTCATTTTGGAAGAGGGAATCTCAGTTGAGAAAATGCCCCCACGAGCTTGGCTCCTGGGCAAACCTGTGGTGACTTTTCTTGATTGATGATCGTTGTGGAAAAGCCCAGCACACTATGGCTAGTGCCACCCCTGGGTTAGTATACCTGGACACCATAGGAAAGCAGACTGGGCAAGCCATGAGAAGCAAGCCAGGAAGTAGCTTTCCACCATGGCCTCTGTGTCAGTTCGTGTACGCGGGTTCCTGCCTTGACTTCCCTCAGAGATGGACTGTGACCTGAAACTGTAAACTACAATAAGCCCTTTTCCTCCCTAAGTTGCTTTTGGTCATGGTATTTTATCATGGCAATAGATACCCTAACAAAGGCGCCTCTCTATAAACTCCCTCAGTGGTCCCCACCCCGCTTAGAAACTCTTGAAATATCCTTTTCAGAATCCAGCATCTGAGGAGGCAGGCAGAGAGGACCTGCCATGGGCTTTTTGATCATCTAGCTCAGTGGTTGTCACCCGTCCTAACAGTTAGACTCTTTAATACAGTTTCCCATGTTGTGGTGACCCCCTCAACCATAAATTATTTCACTGCTACTTTATAACTGTAATTTTGCTACTATTATGAGTCATAATGTAAATAGCTGACATGGAAGATATTTGAAATGCAGCCACCAAAGGGGTCACGACTCACAGGTAGAGAGCCACTGTTTTTGGTAAAGGTAGCTTTAACTTGAAAAACGATGGAATGAACATCAAATTCCTGAGATCCTCGCAACCAAAGCTGGCTGCTCACTTTGCCAGGAGGCCTTGTGAGTGTCTCCCATTCCAATATGAAAATCACATGTCTGTGGTGTACAATGCCACACCCACTCCAGTGGAGTCTTCGTGACAAGTAGCAGTACAATACATGGCCAATCAAATCCCCACAATGACACTGGCTTTGTTGTCAAAAAGTGGCTAGGTTTTGTTTTGAATTATTATGTATATGTATATCTTTGGTCTTTCCCTGCCTTAAAGCTAAAAAACCGATTTCCCCTCGCCCCACCTCCAAACTGCTGAAACTTGATTTACTTGATTTTATCAAGTGAAACTTGATAAAAGGAAAAGTTGACCACAGCCATAGTGTGTGTGTGTGTGTGTGTGTGTGTGTGTGTGTGTGTGCAGGGGGTGGGGGGTCCCGGGAGTTGCTTTTGTTTTCTTAGCTGCGTTGTGCAAATGAATTGAAGGTTTAACACTTAGGTACTGTTTGAAGAGGTAACTTGCAGCAGAGCTCAGAATGGGGTGTCTGGGAATCCTATGGCCACTCTTACTCTAGGCCTCTTCAGTACAGCTGTTCTGAGACCAGCAAAGCTAAAAATTTGTTGCCATGGGCTTAGACCCAAACAAACCCATGCCTGTTCTGGTATGTAGATTATGTTCTCCGAGGACAGCCCGTGCCTGCTCACTTATTCCATGTCCGTCTGCGGGACCTCTGGGTTTCAGTCATTCCTGCACCAGGTTCCATTCTAACCCTGTAGCTTGTTATATGATATAGTGCCTTGTCACTTAGCAGCAAGCTCTGGCAAGGTTGAATCAGCCCTATTCCTCCTGCCTTCCCTGGCTATACTGGAGCCTCTGTCCTCAGGGACCTTGTAGTGGGACCACCTTGCAGGCGTTAATACTTTTCCCACTAAACCTGCTTGGATGGTGGCCAGCATGAATGCTGCATTCAGCAGAGTGATGGAGATTCCAGGATGCTGTTCAGTGCTGAGCCACGGACTTCAAAATTGCTTCTCTCTTGAATCTATAATTTCCCACTTCCCCCTGAGACCGCCCCCATTCTGGGAGGTGACTGTCTACTTGGTTTCTTCCAATGCAATGATATCGGCACCTGGCTTTTGAATCCCCCTTCATCATTGAGAACTCAACGCAATTTTAAGGCCTAAAAGACCTTCTAGAAAATGATAGAGTGGAATTACCTCTAATTCACACAGCATGCTAAAGAGGTAGAGAATTCATACACGCTGCTGAGTCAAAGTGTAACCATTGAGTTTCAAACAGGTAATTCTCACCAGAACTCTCTGGCACACACATTTGCTTGTATGCATTCAGTTCCCATGGTTAGGGAACTACACTGGTTCTAGTTCTAGGCAGCTGAGAGAAAAGGTGTTACATGTTCTGCAGTCAGTTTAAGAAATGGTGTATGTATACAATTGTTCCCCCAGAGAAATCTCCACACCCTGGGATCCCGTAAGAGTTGTATCCATCCTACATGAGCAATGTCTGGTAACAAAACCACTTCACTTGATTTCCCACTCAGAATGGGTAGGAAAGGCTACCGTTTGCATAATGTCACCAGCTCTTATCCCAGAATGCATGTCTGCAAGGGAGGAGAAAGCCTAGGATTCACCCAGACTGCTGTTCCAGTCACTCTGTCAGAACAACATTAACAACTATTATGCGGCTGACACTTGCTTTCTGGGTTAGCAGAAACACAATTCAGGAGAAGAACCTGACTCCAAAAAAGAAAAGAAAGAAAGTTCAGGTATAAGGCTAATAAGGGTGTGGGGCAGACTCTACAAGCCTTGCAGAGCCAGAGGAAGTGAGCCACAAGAGCTTTGGGGAGAAGGTTGTTCCAGAAGAAAGCTTGGCATGGCCAAGGAACAGCTAAAGCCAGGTTAGCTAGAGGCTGCAAGAGTGGGAGGAGACTGGGAAAGGGAGGCCATAGAGAGGCCACCAATGGGGGCTTGTAGGTCACATACAGACTGGCTTTGACTGTAATGAGGAACAGTAAGGTTGATGATGTCGGTACCCATCGTCCATTCTGTCTGTTTCTCCTCTTATTTTTGAGGATGGTCTTTGGCAACTGGTAGACCGCATTCCTATGTCTGAATGAGCGGAGGCCTGAGTGTGTGGGTAGCATTACTAACCATCTCTGACTTTTACTGTGATTTGCTCACAGGGCAGGGCTTCCTGAACACTCTATTTTTGGCTTGTAAGAAAAATTATGTAGTTCTCATCCTGACGAAATTTCACAAGTCTGGACTCTCGATAATTTCCGTAATATAAATTTTAGGAGCCTTTAATTTTCCTTTGCTTGTTTCTTCTGTCTCGCTGATGGAAGGGAGCTGGTTCTCCCAGGGAGGGCAAGGCTACTAGATGGGCTTGGGTGATCCCTTGCTAAAATCAGCTCTTAGGTGGGTGAAAGAGGCTCCTGGGGCAAGGGGGAAAGCTAGGCGGTTTGGGAATGGATGAGGTAACCCCTTACTGAAGGAAGGGCACAGGAGAGCTCAGAGGCAGGTAAAGGGAACAGCCTCAGCCTTCCACCCGGAGCTGCCTACCAGAAAACCATTGTGAACTTGAAGCGAATCATGTGTTCTGTTTGTTGAAGTCAAACCCACCTGTTTCAGAGTTCAGTAAAGTTTGGGGGAAATCACACCCTAATTCCCATGTCTACTATTTTCCCTTAGAAAAATAACTCTCCAAAAGCAGTTGCAAGGCAAAAGACTGTCTCTGAGGGGATCTTAAATGGCTTCGTTGATAAGAGTGGGCATAGTAAAGGTTTTGCCCTCGGCTTTGCTGTACTATGGAAGGAGATAAAGACTGTGGACTGAGGGCCTGCCTGGGATTGTTGGCCTATGTTTAACCCCGCTGACAAGATGGTGTCTTCCCTGCATCCTGCTCTTGGCTTTTGTCGTCTTGGCCAGGCAGACAACACTCATGTTGTTCTTCAAACGACTTTCTGGCCACATAACAAAGTTTTCGAAGCTTTACAGACGGTGCTCTTTAAGCACACAAAGACGTTTTATACTCAGGATAATGTTTGTTCCTTTTGGAGTCCAGGCACATCAGGTACACTTGTGCCTTTGTGTGGCTAGTTTTTACGAGCCCTGAAGGGTTATGAACAATTGGTGATAGGTCATCCCATGGAAGAAAGGATGGCCAGAGCTCTGTCTCTCAGATACCAACCCCATCCTTTGGCCAGTCATTTGTCAGACTAATTCCCCCACACACTTCCCTCCAATTTTCTCTCCAGATCACCACCTTTAAGTGACATCATGGGAACTCAGTGCTAATAATATCTAGAGAAGCCTGCGCTGGACAGATATTGAAATGGATTGCCCCAGAAGGGCATTCCTTATCTCCTCCAAAAGCAGGCTTTGTCACTTAAGCAGGCTTTGACAAGAAACACTCCTGAGCCTTCCTTGTACCTTGTGCCTCAAAATCAAGTCTAGATGTCACCCCAAGCAGAGTTAGAGCAGAATCAAATTAGCAGCTGGAACTGGGGCCACATTTTGGGTACAAGAGGAAGCAGCAGTAATATGATATCTAGTGATATCTTAATTATTGAAGCTGTTATATTTAAACCGCAGAGTAGAAGAGACTCCTGGTTGTGTCTATTGAAACTGGCGATCATCAAATATATATTCTTTCCTAAGTCTGTATTATTTTGCAAGGACATTTGATCTCCCTGCAGGGAGACCATATGGCTTTATGTGTCAGACGATCTGGGACCCAAGCATAACTTGAAATGTACACAATTTCTCAGAGAGTTGTCTGAATAATTTCACTCCTTCTAACTGACATTAGCTTCTAGTGATGAGACTTGGTCACTTGCAGGGCAGGATGACACAGAGGCATAGTAGATGAAAAAGAGTTTGGATAAGGACAAGAATGAATGCTCCAGGGGGGAAAAATGAGTTAAAGATGTGACCCCTGGTGGGTATGCCTGGAAGGCAGGGTAGGCAGGAGTCAGCTCTAGATATGGGGAAGTTGCTGGAAGGCTACACAGAGAAGAGGGAGCACAGTGAAGGTAAGAGGCAGAAGTGTGGCCGTGGGGCCTCCAGCCTGAAGACAGAGAGAAGGCAATGATCACGCAGGAACTCAGAATTACTATTTTTGGATTTGAAAAATGGAGATCCCAAATCATCAAATCTTTCAAAAGTAGCAAATGGCAGGACTGGGTCCATCGAGCTCCGACTTCCAAACCCACGTTCTGTCTCCTTTCTGTAGGCATCGTTAGGCTCTGCAGCCAACCCCAGGAAAGTATTGGGGGAGGGGGGCTCAGAATGTGTGATTTGGGCCTTCAAGTAAGTCGGGGCTCTATTATAGTGTCTTATTTTTCAGAATGCCAATATATCATCTCAGAAATGACAACCAGCCAACTGTTCACATGTGAGTTCCTGTGGCTTCTGCATCAAGACTATTTAAACACAAATAGCAGCAGCTAAAAATTAAATCCTCTAAAGATCAGAGTTCTATCTTTTGTGGGGATAGACAGACTTGACAGCTTTGCACTGTTGTGCTTGGCTTTAGGGGGCCAAGGCAGAATCCCCACTCTGCCTGTTTGTGGGTAGAAACCGGTGATCTGTTTGTTATGGGCCCCTGGCCTTTCCACTCTCTGTTTCAGTTCCTGGCCTATTCTGTGGTTAAGGTAACTGTTATTGTGTCAGCACCTTGATTTGATTTACTCATGGAATGTGTGTGGTGTGTGTCCATGTCCATGTCCTTTTGTGTGTGTGTGTGTGTGTGTGAGTGTTTGTGTCCATGTGTGTCCATGTGTGTGTGTGTGTATGTATATGTTTGTGTCTGTGTATGTGTGTGTCAGTGTGTGTGTGTGTCTGTGTGTGTGTGTATGTGTGTTGGTGCTCAGGAGTGACAGAAAGGAGCAGAATGAAATGTGAGCTTTAAGAAGGAAGAAAAATAAAAGCAATAACGGAAGCAGACCTCACACCTGGTACATAATGACAGCCCAGTGTACGGCTGGAGCTCCTTGGTGTGCACCAACCTCCATGCGTGTCTCCTCACTTAACAAGCTGTTCTAGGGAGCAAAGTATTCCTTGTAAGCCAAAGCAGCCAGTAAGTGTGTAATGTTAGTGTTGGGAGGTACTTCAGCAGCTCAGGCCAACACTTGTTTTTATAGTTGAAGACAGAAAACCCATCTAGGAAAAGCATTTTCACCCGAGGTTGCAAAGCCGGAGGTCTGCTCTCTTTCAAATATGTGTCATAAATCAACCATACGTGATGGTGCCCAAGAATTCAGAGTGGCAGAAGGGCTTGGGATAAAGGCATGATGGGTGATTCTCATCTCTGTCTTTGCGACTCTGTCTGTCTCTCTCCATGCTTTTCTGCCTTCTTCTCTCCCTCTCTTGCTCCTTTTCAAAAATGATTCTTGAAAGGACAATAACCTTTCTGTAGTGGCCCACAGTTCTCCACACAAACCTGTTAGTTTGCACTGGCTGAGCTTGGAGCTGGGAACCTGTCTGAGTTTTTTCCTCCCTGCATTGCTTTCTCCACGCTCCTTGGCAAGGTAGTCGACAGGAGCGCAGGACAATGGCCTAGAACATACAACTAGTTTTTGTTCCCAAGTTTACAAAAGTCTGCAGTGTTGGGGCTCAGATCCAGGGCCTCACACCTGTGTGGCACAAGTCTTTCCTCCGTGCTACACCTCTACACTCAAAGGTTGAACAGTTTTTAGGATCCCACACATTGATTGCTGTCATTTCTGTGGGAATCGTTCCGTAAAGGACACTTTAGGTCTAGTGAGATGGCTCAGGGATATAAGGACTGAGAAGGCATGAGGACTTGATGTCACATCCACATGTTAAAAGCTGCATGTGGCAGTGTGTACCTTTATCTCCAGTATGATGTGGGAGGCAGAGACGAGGGTTTGCTGGGTACCAGCTTAGCTTCAGGTTCACTGTCTCAGAGAAATAAGGTAGAGAGTAATAAAAGAAAACACAGGGCATCCTCCTCTGACTTCTGCACACAGGCATGAGTTCATGTACCTCCAACCACATGCGTATAACACACATGTACTCACAAGGAAGAACATGCTAACACCAAACCATCCGGAAACATAGCATCTCAGAATGACAGTGTTTCCTGAGTGGAAATGTTGGCCATCTAACCAGGACACACATGCATGCGTGCATAAACGCTGGGGATGTGTCTGACTTTGTGCTGACTGAAGGGACATTTTAACAGTCTAGCATTTGGCTACCTGTGCTCTAAACAGCGCCCACTGGATCCAAATTGATGTATTTTTATTCTCACCTTGACCCGGCTTTGACTGCTCCTTTGTTTTCATGGTAAATTTTGTACAAAGTTTTTCCAAATCTCAAGGAGACTTTGAAAGCCGTTCTCACAGCATTTTTCTACACTTTCAGAAATCAACTTGAAATATTTATTATAGTCTGATCTGCCTACTTTTTAGCCCATCCCCAAAGCCTTCCAGAGAGGGGCTGCCTGCCCCCCAACCTCTGGCCACCATGGATTCTGGTTAGCATGAGTGGAGGTGACTTGCGCCCATAATCATGGGTAAGGCAATTATGAAGTCTGACATTATTCTTGGAAGGATTTTAAGCAAAATATCATAGTTCATCAAACCTGTCTGCAAAAAAGCCAACACGTTAATAGTCATTTATGTACAGAAGGAAAAAATTATGCCTGCCAGACCACCTTCATGTGGGAGATTTGGCCATAAATTTTAAATATCCATTGTGAGAATTATATTACGTGCAAGGAAATCAGCATCCTGTGGTTTTACAAGTGGGCTGTAGAAGGGCATAATGCACAAAGGGCCAGTATGAACGGAGGTGGGAGCAGAACAGGTCTGTGGAAAGAAAGGCATCTTGGCGCCTCCTGGCGCCTCCTGGGAGGCTCAGACATGGTTCCTAAGGCAGATTGTTTTCTGAGAAACAAAATGGTGTTGTGTGGTCCTGAATGCTTTAAGCCAGAACTACTCCTGGGTTTGGGTGTTTTCTCTGTGTAGACTGTGTGAGTCATCGTATGTGTCAGCTTGAGAAGAGCCCTGTGAGAAGCAGACACTGGCTAGGGAACTCACCCAGTGACTCAGACAGAAGGCTTGGCTAAGTGTATCCTGAGCAATGACAACACCAGGTGGCACACCGAACTGGAAAGGGGAAGTCTTGTGGGTCCACCCCTAGATAAAGAGCTACAGGTAATCAACAATTACTGAGAGAGGGAGACTCAGTCTTCCCAGTGGATGAGCTCTCTACAAGCTTACCCAATACCAAGTGCTCAGGTCAGCCCGAGGAACATACGATACAAGCAATAGGAAAGAGACACACAGCAGGTTGCATTTATAGATTTATTTACACACACATACCTTTTAAGAAAAAAAAATTAAAGGAAAAGAGGCCATGTGGTGGGTAGGAAGAGTGGGGAGGAGGAGGAGGAGGAAAAAGGGAAGCGATCTAATTTTAAAAAGATATTCCCTACGAAGAGTAGACTAATTACAGATGTTATCCTCTGCCCACAATGCTTATAAAGGTGAAGACCTCTCTGTGAACATAGTTGCAGGGGGTGGGGAGGATTTATGACAACGTTGTGGTGCAGAGTAGAATGTAGAGAAGACTAAGCAGGTGATGTGTCTCCGTGGGTCAGGTCACATGCTGCCAAGACTAATGAGTGAGTCCAGTCTTAGGGCTCAGCTCACACTGTGGAAAGAGGGAATCTATTCCAGCAACTTGTTCTCTGATCTTCACATACTGTGGCATGTGTGCATACACATTTTTGTGCATGTACACACAGACACACACACACAGACACACACAGACAGACACACACACACACCAAATATAGTAAGAAAAGAAGAGTGACAAAGCAGTCTTTCCCTGGAGGCAGAAGCTGCCCTTGTAGGCTTGGTGAGTTGTGGATCGTGTTTCAGCACCAATTCTTATTTGTCTTCTTTCACAACGTTGATAGCAAGAAATACAGCACATGGCTGAAACAACACAGTTATTTCTCACAGGCCTGGAGTCAGAAAGGTCAAGGTCAATGTACCATCTAGTTCTTGTTGAAGCATCAGCTCATGTCCTATGAAGACCCCTTCCATGCAGTCGTTCATGACATGATCATCTCCATGAGACATCATACCTTGAACTATGACCACACTGAGAGTTAGGGTGTCAGTGCAGGAATATGGAGGCATCTTCCACTCACAGCACTCTTTGATGTGCCAGCTGCCCTTGGACAGTCTCTGTCAGTGAGAGCTAGCAGTCTAACTCCATGCAGTGGTAAAGGTCTATGTGACCCTGCTGTGACTGTGACCTCCCAGGCATTCCTCTTTCTTTTCTTCCTCCCTTCCTTCTTCCTTTCTTTCCTTCTTCACTTTACATTCTAATATCAGCCCTGATCCTTCCAGAACCCCCCCCCCCTGCAGAACCTCTCCATCCCTCCCTCCCTCTAGATATCACCCTCCACTACCCCTCCCTTTACCCCTCCCCACATCCTGTAACATCAGTTCACTTTAGGACTAGGTGCATCCTCTCCCGCTCAGGCCATTTAGGAGAGCAGGGATCCACAGGCAAGGCCTTCCACGCTTTCATGAACACAGTGAAGCAGACCACCCCCATCTCTCACATCCATCCACAGGACCATAACAGTGTTTCTTTTTCTTCCTACCACAATGGCCTTGACCCACCCCACATAGATACATAGACACTGACATCCCCAGTGAGCAGGACAAGACCCCCACCTCCATCCAGTCACTCTGTATTTGAGGGGCATAAATGTCATTATCTTCTAGCCCTAGTGATCAGAGCAGGAGTCCAAAGAGAATTTTCATCACTAGAACCAAAGTGTTGGTGGGGCTCCTTGATGCTTCTGGGGCTCTGAGGGAAGGATTTAGTACTTCTCCAGCTCCAGGAGCAGAGCACCATTCCTTGGTTCATGATCTTTTGCCAATGAGGACAGCACTGACCCCTCTGCTTCTCTGACTCCCTTATACCTCCTCCTTAAATGACTCTTGTGATGATGTGGGCTACCGGGAGAAGTAAGGAGATTCCCTCTGTCACAAGAGCCTTAGTGTACCCAGGCATGGTCTGCAGTCCCACACCATGGACCTACATGGAGAGCTGCAAGCAAGAATGGGTGCTCAGTGCCATCCGTGGTTACACAGTGAGTTTGAGACTAACCTAGAGAATATGAAACTGAGACCCAAAAGCCCAACCAAATCAAGCCACGATTAAAAAAAAAAAAAAAAAAAAAAAAAAAAAAAAAGATCCTGAGTGTAATCACATCTTCAAAACCCAACTTGCTAGGACAATATCACATTCAAGGTTGTGACCTTGGAAGCTGGCCTTGTGAAGACTCATGGTTAGGTACCCCAGCTCCTATCCAGGGTGTACACCCCATTTGTTTTTTAAGACCATTGCAGCCTTTGGAATTGATTCAGAGCCAATTCTAGTTCCATCTAAAAATACAACCTTGGCCAGGTTGATGCATGGAAGCCTTACTTTTATGATCTGTCGGACAAAGACACTATTCCACACGTCATGGAGTTTTGAAGTTTATAGACAGCAATATGTCACTGCTTGTACCTAGTAAAACGTTTCAGATAATGGATATTGCCGTTGTTAATGCCTCGCCTTGAGCAGGAAGCCTTGACCAAAGCTCGCGCTCCTTTAGTTCTGGAAGGCTTTCAGAGTTTCCCTGGACCAGTTTTTCTCCACAACGATTTTGATATTGACTTGAAAGTTACAGTTTTCATAAAAGAACGTTCCAGAATTCTCTCAGTCCAATCTATTCACAGAGAGCTCTACAGGGTTTTAAAACCAGCCTTTATTTCAAAGAACTTGATTTAATTTAGGGAGACTGGGCTCTCAGACATGTTTTTTATTTCCATGGGTCTGGGACCCATTCACTCTCAGCGCCTGTGATGGGAGGTTTTACTGGAATCTACTCCCCTTTCCCTTTTGAACACTGGGAAAAACCATTTCTGGACTCTCACCTTGAGGTTACCCTGGTGTAGTCAGGGCTAGTATTATGAGTTAGACTGAGTCTCCTATGTAGCTGTGTCAAGCTGAGTTCCCACACAAGACTCATTTACTGTTTCTTTTCTAATGGGCGTGCTATTATCAAGCACCTACAAATTTGAAATTTTTAATTCAAAATTCAAGACAGAATTTACCACAAGATTTGGGTTTTACTGCTGTGAACAGACACCATGACCAAGGCAACTCTTATAAGGACAATATTTAATTGGGGCTAGCTTACAGTTTCAGAGGTTCATCAAGGCAGGAACATGGCAGCATGCAGGCAGGCATGAGGCAGGCAGAGCTGAGAGCTCTACATCTTCATCTGAAGGCTACTAGTGGAAGACTGACTTCCTGGCATCTAGGACTAGGGTCTTTAAGCCCACACCCTCAGTGACACACCTACTCTAACAAAGCCACACCTTCTAATAGTGCCACTCCCTGGGACAAACATATATAAGCCATACCAATTTGTATACAGCCCTTAGTAGCAACCGAAACTGGCATCAAAGGGGGAGGGTTCCAGGCTTTCCTCTCACCCCCTTTCTCAGTGTCTGGAAACCATCCCACCTACTGAGTGAAGCTCTGCATACTGCTGCTGACAACATGAACTGAGTCTCACAAGAGCCACATACTCTGTCTTTGTGTGTACTCTGAAAACTATAACAGTGATGTAATTTTAGAATGATAACTGTGTGTGCCTCTTTTCCAACCCTGCCACTGAACACACACAACACACACACACACACACACACACACACACACACACACACACACACACACATACATTTGCATATGTAGTATAAGAATCCCATGAAGCCTACATGTGAGCTACACAGAAGGATGCCCTCCATCCTGCTAGATGCTCTGAACTTCAACAGGACTGTTCTCAGTTCATACAGTTTTTATCTTGAGTGTCAATAGTTTAAGCTCTTCCTGGTTTCTTGTCCTGTTGCTGTGAAATGCACACAACATCTTAAGGGAGAGAGGGTTTATTCTGGCTCACAGTTCAATGTGCCTTGTATTATGGCGGAGAAGCCAATGCAGCAGTAGCTTGAGCCAGCTCGTCACATGGCATCCACAGTCAAGAAACAGAGCAACGGATGCCTCTTTTCTAGTTCCGAGCATTCCTCCCGTCTTCCACAGCCCAGGATTCCGTGTCCAGGGAATGATCCTACTCACAATAAAGATTTCCTTATATCAACTACAGTAACCAAAATAGTGCCTCATGGGGTTCCGAGATTGCCCATCTGCCAGGAGATTCTAGATTCTGTTAAAATGACAACATAGACTGACATAATAACAAAGATGACTTGTATCAAGTAAGATAGAAAATCTCCACCCAGTCATCACTTACCATCAACAACTCATGGCACCAAATGGACAGGTGTTTTACGACAGTGTTAAATGATCAGAACTGCTGCCCATGAGTAAACTTGAAACTTGTATGATCATATAGTACATGTAATTTTATGCTTCTACATGTGGGAAATCCCTGAAGTATTATTTGTTATATTCTAACTATATGTTATAGGTGATAGACTTTTCTGTAACTAAGATGGTTTAAAGCAGAGATACAAGAAGTTGTTGACATAGTATTAAACAAACTGAGCAACGGGAACAAATAGGAGGTCCAGATTTTTAAACACATGAATACATCCATGTGCACTCACATGCACTCACACACAGACATGTGTACAAACACTCACATGTGCTTACACGCATACACTTACACACATGCACTTCTGTGCACACACACACATACACACTCACTTAATATAGAAAGAAAAGACTTCAGAGAGTGCTGTAGTCATCAGATGACAGGGAGGAGTGGATTTATACTTTACTTCCTATGGAAATTTTAGGTTTATAGAGATGTAAATGTATAAAGCACACTGGGAGAAAGCACAGGAAAATCCCTACTTTGAGATAGACTTAGAGCATTTTGGATCTCTGTCTCTGTCTTTCTGTCTCTCTCTCTGTCTTTCTGTCTCTCTCTCTGTCTTTCTTTCTTTCTTTCTTTCTTTCTTTCTTTCTTTCTTTCTTTCTTTCTCTCTCTCTCACTCACACACACACACACACACACACACACACACACACAGAGAGAGAGAGAGAGAGGGGGGGGGGGAGATATGGCTCCAGTCATTGTCAGTCAAGTTAAGATGAAGGTTTCCCCATTTTAAAAAGCAGAAAGCCACCGTCTGGAGAAGATACCAGGTATAAATTGACAAATCCATTTAAAAGTGTTTGTATAGAGGTATATAATAGAATACAGTATGTCTGTGAAGTATATAGATGCATGTTCAGGGACAAACATCTCTAATGAAAGTTAGAGGTTTTAACTGAGTTTCTGGTTTTCTGGATGACATCTGAGTTAAGGGACAGTTAAACCCTGACTCATTGTTTCCAGTATCCTTCATGTCACAGGAATCAAATGCGTTTGCATTTTAAATTCAGATGTAGCTCAGACCCACTACCAGGCAGCCATCACAAATGAACTCACAGCTCTTGTTGGCCCATGGCACAGATCGCTGCTGTTTCCACAAGCCATCCCTTCCTTCTTGGGGACTGCTAAACCCACCATTGAATATCATTGAGTTGGTACTCTTAAAACTACAACTTTACCATTAATTTTATTGAACAATAATTAATTTTAACAGCAATTTAAGTCACTTCCTATGCCCTTGCTAGTACTTCACACTGAATCTTCCCCTTACTACCTAGTGAGTGTCAGTTAACAGAGAAGGTTTGGTTCAGGAACTACAGAAACTCTCATTTCACGTCTCTCTGACATCTTTAATGGAACTGACACCAGTAGACAAATCACGCTGCTTTCTAAAGTGCATTTGGTTGGCAAGTTTGACACCCCCCTTACATAGCTGCAGATAGGCCCTAAAATGCATTGAAATAAGAGGAAAAGAAAAGCCCAGAGCAAACACACTTTCTGATTCAGAGCATAGTTGAAGAGAACTCCTGCTTCAATCCACTTCTCAAACTTGATCACGGAGAACGTCTCCAGGTGAGCATCCGATCGAGTGCTCTGTGATCCTGGGCATCCAAAGAGGTTCGTTTAGGAGATGCACTAGGTAAGGCATGAGGAAGGTGCCATGGGCTTGCCACCCTCCAGGCTTTCTCTATGACCATATCAAGTCACACCTGTTACAACACTACTGAAATTAACCCATGCTGGGTGAAAATAGCCACTACCCAGAGGCCTATTACACCTGTGGGGTCTCTGCTCCCCAGCAGATATAGCTCACTACTGCTAAGTCTTCTGTCTTACAGAGACATAAGACTTGTCTTTTGTTTTTAGTGTGATTGTATTTATTAATCATTATTAATGTACTTATTAATCTTTATTAATCATTTTATTCCTTTACATCTGAAATGATATCCCCTTTCCCAGTTACCCCTCCACAATCCCCCCAATCCCATCCTTGCTCTCTCCCCTCCTCTTTGCCTCTAGGAGGGTGCTCCTCCACCCACTCATTCATTCCTGCGTCACCATTCCAGCATCCCCTTAGGCTGGAGCATCAAACCTACACAGGACCAAGGGCCTATCCTTGCATTGATGCCCGACATGGCTATCCTCTGCTACATATGCGGTTGAAGTCATGGGTCTCTCCATGTGTACTCTCTAATTGATAGTCCCTGGGAGCTCTGGGTGGTCCGGTTAGTTGATATTGCTGTTCTTCCTATGGGGTTGCAATCCCGTTCAGCTCCTTCATTCCTCCCCCTAGCTCTTCCATTGGCTGTGAGCATCTGCATCTGTATTGGTCAGAAAGGAGAAATACTCCAAACTTAAGAGTTGTGCAAATATACAGGAAAGGCTCCTTGGTTTGACACTGGCCCAGCATCCAGTCCAATCTATGAGCATCTATGGGCACCCGCTCTTATACGTGGTGGTGATTAACTCTTGTTCTTGCATTCTTTATCCTAAGTCTCCATCTCTGGTGGGACAAACTACATATTCAAATCGGGAACTAATGACTATCTGAGTAAACAAGATGGCCAACAGACCAGCCCTTATTACATCTCTTCCACAAATCCACTGAGAATTTCTTCCTCTCTAAAGCCAATGTTCTGTTGACCTTGTTTCTTTTTCTGAAGGCTTGCAAAAGTGAAGCTCTCTGGACCGCCTCATTCACACTAGGGCTAAAGGCATAGCTCAGTGGCAAACACCAGGACTTGGGTCCGATCCCTAGAGCCCTTAGGAGGGGGAACAGTAAAGTTCTTGATGACTAAGATATGGAAAGCATAATTATTGAGATGTACAAATTTTAATAATCACATGCTAAGAGCTGACTTTCCCTCTTTTCAAAGGTCTAGTCCCAAACCTGCATCAACAGCAGAAACCATAAGCTTCGGCCTGCTTTGGGGGCCCCTGGTTAACAGTTGACTACAAGAACAGTTGGTATTCTCTGATCTCACAATGAACTCAATGTCTTTGCACCCTCTCTTCTGCATTGGCTCCCAGATGCATCATCTGTGGGTGTTTGGTAGCTGTCTAGACTCCCAGGTTATAGACCTAGAAGGAATGTTAAAGGTATTTGTTATGGCACTCTGAGAGTTAAGCTTCAATTGTTCCCTTTCTGGGTGTTGGGAATGGTCTCTACAGGTGAATGAACACTCAGTCTGCAGTGGTGTCCCATCAATTTCCCAAGGGCCAGTGCCTAAGGAAACATGACCCAGCCTGTGAACACAGTATACTCCTTCATTTGTTTAGATCTTTTAAAAGTCTTTCAGTAAAGTTTTACAGGTTTCTACATAAAATCTCTATGTAACTTTTGTTTTTAGGTTTAGTTTTAGGACTTATATTTTTATAAGCATTTCATAACATAAAGTTAATATTACTGCTCCTGCTTTGCTAGTGAGAAATGACTAGAAGGTGAATTAAGGATTATCTCCTCTTTTTCTATGCTTAGAATGTTTCAAATTAGACAGGATGATTTCTTTATTAAACGTACGGTAGCTGTTTGGGGTGAAGCCTTTGGAATCCAGAGGTTTTGCTCAGTTGTTATTTTTATTTTTTTAGTGACAAGTTTTGACAATTGAAAAAAATTCAGTTTCTTACAATGTTTCAGGTAATTTAATTTTTTTCTGAGCGTATTTTGCCATGCTAAATGTTTTTGATAATTGCATTGTATCATTTCTTTTAAATAATTGGCAAGAAGTCTTTTAATAATATCCTAATTTTTTATGTTGGTTACGTATGTAATTATGCTCCTCTTTCATTTCTCAGTCTGAAAACTGTATTGCACCTCTTATTCTCATTTATTAAAATCTCACCATATGTCTGACAATATCATTCTTTCAGGGAGTCAGGTTTTGTGTGTGTAGAGTCTGTTCTAGTTCATTTGTTTCTGCTATTTAAATTTTTTGCTACCATGTTTGGACTTGTTTTACTATGAGGAAATCTTGAGAAATATAGTAAGCTATTTAGTTTATAGGGTTTTTTTGTTTTTTTGTTTTTGTTTGTTTTGTTTTTTTGGTAGTATCTGATTTTGAGACCCTAATTTTTTTTTGTTTTGTGAATTCATTTTCATACAGCTTGCTTCAAGTATTGTTCCACTCAAAACTTCACAACATTTTCACATTTGGTTTCTTCTCTGACCCTAAAATCATCTAGAAATAATTTCTCCAAACTTTAGAACCCCGGTGATCTCCTTATTTTTGATACATAACTTAATTTCTAGTGATTATGATTTGAGAACTACTCTGTGTTGAATTTCAATTCACTGAAGTAAGATTCACTTTGTGGCTAATCATGTTTATTAGTTATAAATCTATTGTATTCTTGAAAAAGATCTGTGTTGTGCATTCTTATGGTTATTTATATGTATGAATGTGTGCATCTATATATCAGTTTATATTTGTATGTATATATGCTTTGTGGCAAATTTTCTAATCACGTTGCATGTATTTCAGAGGTATCAATCACTCATGAAACTGTCATTTTATGTTACTATGGTTTCTTTTAATGTTGTCACTTTGCTTTATCTCTTTGAAACTACCTATGGAGTACATACAATTTTAAAACCACTATATATTTTTTGAAAAGTTAATTATGTGTGCTTTGCTGTCATTAAGTTACTGCATAAACATCTACTGATTTTTTTCCTTAATGTGCAATCATTATAAAATAGCTTGGGAAACTGCAAATATAATTTCCCCAGCTAACTGAAGATGATATGAAAGCATGGGTTTACTATTGGTATCTCAGCTTATTGTGAGTGGAGATACCTGTGGGGTATGTGTGTGTGTGTATACATGTATATACATACATGTGTGTGCTATTTGTATATATATATATATATATATGTGCATGTTATGTAATTGTATATATGTGTATGTGTGTGTGTGTGTGTGTGTGGTGAGGGGTGAACCTATGTGTGAGACTTAGTGGAGGAGGCATCTGCTGTATTATTCATAAGTATGTAGAAGTCAAGGCAATTTTATTCTATAATTAAATAAACTATAAATATTATTTGAACACAGTTATAAGAATAGTGGACAAAACAGTGAATATCCTTAACTGTTATATTTGAGTTAAAGACATTACACATGACTAACATGATAAACTCAGGACACACTAGCTTAACTCCAGACTTACATAACTGGAGGGGACACCAAGAAAAGCTGATGAAGTGAGGTCTCCCTCTCCAGATGTGAGGGCCTGACTGTTTCTACACACCATGTCACATCTGGAACCTGTTAGAACACTGAGATTCCCCCCTTTTTCTCAATGGTAAAGGGCTTTGAAATCCATCAGCTCTTTCTGAAAAATTCACATAACCAAGACACCCTTCATGCTGTCAGCCAATACTGAAAGAGAACGAGGGTGTGGAGTTTTACAGCACACAGTCATGTCATCTAATCCAATGTTCCTCCTGACGTGTATGCCAAGTACATCTATCTTCTATACCAAGGCTGTGTCGACAAATCTTTTAAATTTCTTTTTCAAACTGCTACCCTTCATCAGGAAGCTACAGTGATGATTAGCCTTATTAAGAACTGATTTTGTGCCTTTTTCTTACCTCAGGCTTATACATTCTAAGGCTTGTTTTAAGAAATCTGAAGAGTTTCCAAGTTCTAAAATTTATCCTGAGTATTAACCAACTCAATTCTCATCTTCTTGAGGTAACTGTTTCGCTCATGGAATACAATACTGCATATAAGCATAATGTTTAGGATATTAAATTGATTTATTTTCATCCACTTTTAAAATAATCCTGTCCTTTAGAATTCTCCCGTCCCTTCTCTCACTCCCTCTTTAATTGGGGGACCTCTGGAACTTTGGCTGTGGATCTAATACTTCCAAGAGGATATTTAATGAGTTGGTGGCAGTTTTATTGTCTCTTAAACATTTAATGGGCTTTCTGCATAATTTCTTAATGTGTTCTTATTTGTTTACTTTTTATATTTTTAGCATAAAATGGGAAATTTGTGGTGTTGGTTTTTATGGGCCTGGCACCGTCTCTCCTCTGGGATTGTAGTATGTGCTGCCCATCCATCCTGAGGTCTCTGCTTTCCAGGAGTCAAGTGGGAGTCTCTCTGAAGCCTGGTGTGGTTCTCATGGTTATGTTTACATCACTATTACAAGTCTACTGTGCTCTCCCTACTGAGTCAGATGCTCAATACTGCTGACTTCTTCTTATGTTGTTGCTTATTATAATACACTGGAGGTGGTCATCTGTGAATTATTTCAAATGTTAAGAGTCAGCATCTGTTTGATCATGGTATTTTGCTTGCCCAAGTATGCTCTGATGGAAATACATGTGGATGGAAAGGGCTGAGAATTGGGAAATTGTCACCTAAATGCCCCGTGATCTTGCATTATGTCAGAACTTTCCAGAAAATTTAAGGTTAATCACCTACTTTTAAACAAAATATGAGCTGGTGAAAATCAGAACACATTCTCTCTGACATGGTAGAGTGGGTTGTTTTACTAAGTTGCTTTTAACAAATTCTAAGCCAGTGTGGTTTTCATTTGATGAAGCAAATGAATAGCTATGGGGGCCTGGAGAGGTGTCCTTATTTGAAATAACTGTTTTGCCCTTCTTGATATTTGATTTTCAAGACAAAACAGTGACCTGAAAACATATTTGCATATAGAATTTTAAAAACTTCCATTCTGTGCACAACCATACTCTGTCTTGATAGGTATGTTAACAATTTAGGGGGAAAAAATCCACAAAAATTAAAAAATACACTTTAAAAAATTCTGCTCTTTTTAAGTGGACTAGTCAGTTCTCCACAATAGAATTGTAAGACAGATTTTAATTCAGTGTGTAGACTTTGTGGAAAGGAACCAAACAAATGCTTTTGTTTTCTCCTTAAGTTCTTAGACATGGGGGAGAGCTCACTGCTGTGTTTCCTTTCTTCTTTTACGAAAGACTCCAAAAAGCCCTGGCTGTGAATTACACTTAATTTAGGCAATGGTGTATCAATGCAAATACCACAGCTCTCATCACTAAGCTAGGCATAGTGGCACATACATTTAATCCCAGCCCTTGGGCTGCAGAAGCCGGTGTATTTCTATGAATTCAAGGCAAGCCTGGTCTACACAGTGAGTTTCAGGAAAGCCATAGCTATGTAGTAGGACCACTGTGGCTAAATAAATAAATGAATAAATAAAAAGAAAAAATTAAAAGAAAAGAATAAAAAGATAGCTTATCGTGGAGCCATGTTGACTGGTCATGGCCCAGGAACAGAGAGATTTAAGTTACCTCAAATTTCATGTCCTAATGTGGGACCAGATTCACGAAGTTTACAGAGCAAAGAAAGTAATAAATGAAGATGAGCTTAAAATACATTGGTGGGTACCTCAGAGAGGCGGTTATAGCAAGATACGTGCACGCGAGGGGGAGGGTGGAGTGGGGGGGGGTGTTGTTCTATAAGCTTTAGATGATGCTCGATGGCATTCTTAGCTTTAAGTAGAAATCAGCTAAGTCAATAGATTCCAAAGGTTTTATCTATTAGTCACAGAATGTTTTTTTTTTCTCAACACAGAGGTGGGCAAGGAATAGCTGTTCTGGGGGCTAAAGCCAGCCCTTGATAAGGTAATTAACCTCTGGACCTACAGCATTCCAGTCTTTCCACAGTGTGAAACATCTAATCACTCAGCCTCTGCAGACACAGCTTCGTTGTAGCCATTTTCATCCATTTTCATCCACGGGTGCCTAATTCCAAACCCATTCAGGCAGACCGACAACAGACCTTGAGTACTTGCTTCATCTTCTTGTCCTCCCTCTGTGGAGAAGAGCAGTTCTGACCTATGCTCGCTCATAGCCCTGGCATTTCCCTTGGGGACATTTCCTGCCTTTTAACCCCTTCCCTCAAGTACTGTTGGTCAGGTGTTTCCAGCCGGAAGCCGGAAGCTGGAAGCCAGCCGCTCTTTGCCCTCACCCCACACTCCTGAGGATCTGTTTCTTCTCCTTTGCTGCACTGCCTCTCATAGGAAGCTTTGGTGCAGGCTCCTCCCTAGAGGTGGATCCTCACTCCACAGCCACACTGTGATACTCACCAGGTGAGCCCATCCCAACCTTGCTGTCCTCCAGGCTCTGGATCACCCTGTTGGCCCTGACCAGCCCGAGGTGTTCCCCCTCCAGGAAGGGAGTCCTCATTCACATTCAGTGTCTTGCTAAATCGCCTTCACTAGTTACCATCTTTATTTTTCTTTTAGTGGATTTATACACGAAACTTGGAATTTACATTTTAAAATTAATTTATATTGCTCTAGGCATGAAGACAGAACTACCACCACAGAGCAGTTCCTTTTCCTCCTGGCTGGTATGCTAATAAGCTACAAACTTATAAAAGGCTGCCTTTTCTCTGGCCATTTTGGTGCAAATCTCCTCTGGAAGGATTTAACCAGCTCCCCATTAACAGTTTGGGGCTCTGTTTCATGTACACGCTGAATTAATTAGTATATAATAATTTTATTATTGATGATTAATGAATAATTCATACCCAGTGGGCAAGTTGAAAAGAGTTTGGTCCATGGAGGAGAGCAAACATCTGACTACCATGAGCTTCTCCTAACTGGGATCTTTTTCATTGTTTGATGAGACATTTATGATTTACTCTACAGGGCAGCATTTGCTATCTAATGAAGGGGTCAAAACACTAAAAACCTCCTATAAATATGTTCTTTTCTCTCCTTCCATCCTTATCATACATGCTTGTATTTATCTTTTTTGCAGAGAGGACAAAAGTCTCTTTGAAATATACAGTTTTCATAAAACGCGAAGCGTGTTTTATGGCATAATTCCGCATAAAGGCTTCAGTTCTTGCACTGTAAAATATAGTGCTATACCTTAAATCCTAAACATTCTTGCTTGTGAGCTGAAAATTAAGACTTGAGATCCAGTCAAGCCCTTCCAATTGCTTTTGGAACAGGTGCCGGGGCCAAGCTGTGAAAACAGAAAGCCGAGCGCCAAGAATTCCCAGGGCCTTCGAGAATGGAACAGACAAAACCTAAGGGTGGTCTGCAGGCCCTGCCAAGCGCCGTGGCTCGCTCTGGTCGCTGTGTATTTTGAGAGCAAATGCACTGGAATAACAGAAACTCCTCCCTTTATTTTTAAATTTTGAAGAAAAAAAAAAGGGATCTCTGACACTTGTGAGAATTTTCTGCCCTAGAGCGAAGGCCTGGTGAGACGGGAAATGAAGCGATGTGTCTCCATTAGGAAGTCAGAAACGTGGGTACCCATTCCTGTGGCCCACAATACCGGGTGTCCACACACTCGAGTGTCTCATGGCATTTACCAAGCCAGGGAGGCAGGCAGGGATGTCTTCCTCTGGTCCTTCTCAGGTCTGTACCTTACCCTCGATCATACAGGGCACTGTGTGCTCTTTGGTGCCCATGACACCAAAAGTGGGACACTGCCTCCCTGGGGAGCTTTGAGAGTCTCCTCGCAGAAAGTCTCAGCACACAGGAGTCCCCAGTTCTGCTTTACTTCTTTGCCCGATCAGTCAGCATCTCTGGAACTTGCTTGATTTTTCCTGTTTGAGCACAGGACCCACCTACTTCACAGGGTCAAAAAACAAAAAACAAAAACAAAAAAACAAGCATGTGTGCCCCTTTGCTTTTGCCCCTCCAGTCCTAAGGATTCAACCAGGGCTCATGTGCATACGAGACAAGCGCTCTAATGCTCTATACACATTGTCCCAGTCTGGTGGCACACACATGCAGTGTCAGGACAGGGGGAGCTGAGAATAATAGTGACTTTTAGGCCAGACATCTCTCTATGCAAGACCCTGTCTCAAAGAACAGGCAAAGAGGCAAAAGGAGCTATTTCTCTCACCCCCCTTTCCTTTCCTTTTTCACTTATTTATTTATTTATTTATTTATTTATTTATTTATTTATTTACATCCCAATATCCACCTCCCCTCCTTGAAGTACCCCCCCCCCCATACAGTTCCTTTGCCCACCCCACTCCTGTTCTAGACGTGGGTAACCACAAGGGAAGCTTTCAGTTGGCAATTGTGAACTGTCCAGTAGAAGCTTAAGAGAGACTTAACAAAGGAGAGGTTAGCGTGCCTGGGACTAGAAATGTTTTCAATTTCAGGTATATTAAGCTTTTGGGATATTTTCATGTACATAAATGAGATATTCTAGGAGTGGGATACTGCAAGACTAAACATAGAATTCACATATATTTTGTAAGTAACTTATACTCAGAGACTGAAAAGGGTTGTGTACAATACTCTTTTGTGTCTGCCTTTTTACTGTGACATGTTGCTAGACCAGTTGAGGCGTTCAATGAGTTTTGCGGTTTTTGGAGCCTTCTATTTTATTTGAGACATTCTCTCATGTAGCCTAACTCGCTCTGTGTCTGAAGGTGGCCTTGAATATTTGATCTCCCGGATCTCCCTTCTTCTATCTCTTGAATGTTGGAGTTAAAGGTGTGTATCACCTTGTTAGGATTTGTGGGGGTCTCAGGGATCAAAATTGGGGCTTTGCTATACCAGGCAAACAGCTTCTTCCCCTGCCTTCCGGAAAATTAGCATCTTATGTAACCACGTGACTATTACAAAAACCAAAAGGCTTCCGGTGAAACCACACCCCTGCTCATGAAAGCACACCACTTATCCAGACTCCACTCTGGGCTTCTGTGTCACATGAAATGTGCATGGTTAGTCTCCTCAAGTCTGTTATGGTCCTTTCATGGCCGGCACACCCTTGAAGAGTCAGTCATTTGACAGGACGCCAGTGGGCTCACATAACCTTATGCAATGTCAGAATGAAATGTTTCATTTTGGTGGGAACTTCCAGCAAGGATGCTATGTCTGCTTTGATTCACCAGAATTCAAAGGAGATAGACAGCTTGCTAGATCCTGCTAGTAACTTTGCTCATGTGGTTGGTGTGATGGATGCCTGACACACTTTGTGATTGTAGACTCACGTTTTCTACCCTTGCTTGCTAATATCTGGGAAAGAGAAGCTGCCAAATGATGCAGATCTGTAATCTGCCTTTGCATTTTCCCCCTTTCACTTTGACATCTATCGATGCTTCTTAAAACAATATTTCACTAGTAGTGATTTCCTATGTTCTCTCCTTCCTTTTGTATTTATTAAGCATTTCAAAGTTTTTCTCATTTTTTGGCCTCTTGGCTAAGATCAAATGAAGAATTCCATTATTTCTTAATAATGATACTCATGTTACAGAAAGTGAAACTTGCTAAAACAACAGAAGCTCAATTATTGAAGTTTGGTTTGAATTATTAAGGCTTTCTACAGCTAATTCTCCCAATGTCTTCCTAATTCAATAATCCTGAAGGTTTCTAACTATTTTAGCCTTATGAGATTCCATTAAAAAGTCATATAGGACCTTGGGAAATGAGAAGCTATTTTTTTCGGCAATTAAAAGACCCACAAAGGTGGGGTCATATAAAATTAGGGAAACAATGCTCTCCAATAGGAAACTGTTATAGACGAAGGACTCTTGATTCCCATCAGACAGTGCTAGCTGAAGTCAATTTTCCAATCCCCTTGACTTGATGTGGGAAGAAATGTGTTTAAAGGGGCATGAGTTCTTTAGTAAATGGGTGTGAGGCAAAGGCAGGAACTACTTTCTAGGAGAGGCCACTCTCAGAGGTGGGGGCAGCTTTATAAAATGATCCGGCCCATTGGCCCATCGATAAATACAGAACGTGTGCTGAGGTTCTGAGGCTGGGCCCTCCTTCAGGAACTGCCCTGGGGGAGAAAAGTTAAGATCCCAGAGTAACCAGGAGGTGTTAAGGAGGCAATAAAATCTTTTCCTCTGCATGGCAGCCAGGATCTGGCTGAAGGAGAAGGTGTCAGGGGCCATGAAAAGGTCCAAATAACTTGAACCTTGAGCATCTTTTAAGATCACAGGCTTTGGTTGGGATAACTGATAAAATACTGTATAAAATGAAGCAGAGTGTCAATCTATAAGGTCCTGGCAAAAGTGAGACAGATGTGTAATATTTAACTGGTATTTGGTAAGAGAATAAATCAGTATTGATTTCCACAACAAACATCTTTTGAGGTGTCGTGTAGTTTTACACTTAACCATTTTAGTCCTTATTTTCTTACACTCATAAAAGCAATTGTACTATTGAATTCCCAAGTGCCTTTTCACTCTGAAATGCTTTGGCCACATTGCCATAGATGGAGAATTTAAAGAAAAAGAGAAACACAGAAAATTTATGAAGGTCGACTCAACTGCTTTTCTATAACATTCATAGAATAAATGAATATTTATTTACTAAGCACTAGTTTGCAGCAGGCACCATGCTAGAGTCTAAAAATGTTAAGACTATGTAGATCATGCTCATATATTGAATTCATTGAGGCTATTTTGACAGATGACCATGAAAACAAACTATTAATATGTAATAGGTAAAAGTGGGTTATTTCTCCCTGAATGAATAAGCCTGTGTCTTCGAGAAGACTGTAGACCTGTCTCGTGCAGAATATTAAGAGGATAATCAACCAGACAGCAATCTATAGCACGTGGAGAGTTTGTGTGAACAAAAGCATGGAAATAAGGAGCGAGGGCGAACCGGAGCTTAATTCTTAGCCTTTGACACTTCAGCACATGGAGGTTGAGCATGAGTCCTATTCGACTGAGACAAGACTCTATTTGACTCTATTAGATACCAGGGAGACAGTTGCATGATGGGTCAGTATTTTGCAGAGTATGTCTCAGTAGGATAGAATTGCAGATGAATAACAATGGAGAAAACAGATAAAATGTTCTCATTTTAATACTCTAGGTAGGAAGCAATGGCTTCAGCCCTAGGAACAAAGAGAAGAGAAGGGATTCTGTACATGTTTTGGAAGCATGGTAGCATCCGAGTGTTCCACAAAGTTGCATCGTAGAAGGAGAAAGGAAAGCCTGGGGTCTGGAGCTGAGTGAATGAGGGAGAAAGAGCAAGAATTTGAGGCTAAAGCAGACCAAAACTAGAGTAAGATCAGCACACATAGAACTTCACACCACACAAAGTTGGATGCTGTAAAAACTGTGATGGAAGACACTGGAGAAAGGTTTTACGATTGATTTATGTTTTAAGAATCTCACTCTAATTGTCTCAGTGAGAAGACTGATTAGAGCTAAGTGTTTGAGAGTGTGGTTTATTCTGGGTACAGAGACACAATTCTCTATAATCCTACTTCTTCCTGTCTTCCAAGCAGCGGCTTTGGTCGTAGACTGTCTTTCCTAGGTGATGTCCACCTGCATGTTGGAAGCCATGTTGGATGACAGAAATGGTGTCTGCTTCTGAGGACAAAAGGGGTTATGCATAGTGGCTATTCTGAAAAAAAAAAACAGGAGTTCCTAGATTCAAGGTTCCTGTTTGGTAAAACAGCCTGTTGCATATGGGATGGTGTCGTGAGGCCATCTTTCCATCACCCTGGGTTAACTAGAGCTTGAAAAAAATACTGTAGGAAATGGTGGTACCTCAGCCATGACACTAAACAATAAACTCCCTGTTTAGCTCAAATGTAGTAGGTCTTCTGTAGATGTCATGGTCCAAGGCAGGTTAGCTTGTCAGCTGGTAAAGACTGTGAAATCTCAAACCACTGCCAATTATTTTTGTATAAATGTTTGTCTAGGTTTATTTTTGGTGTATGATTGTTTTGCCTATGTCCCAAATATTTGCTTTGTCTTCAACTTGACACAAGTTAGAGTTATCTAGGAAGAGAAAATTAAATTGAGAGATGTGTCTATCAGAAGTAGGGCCTTTTAAATTGAAAATAGATATTTATTTCATTTAATATATTATAATTATGGCTTCTCCTCCCCGACCCCTCCTCCCCACCTCCCCAACCACCCAAATAAATCTACACCCTTCCTTATTTATCATTAAAAATATGTTCCTAGATAATAATAATAATATCAAATTAAAAACAAACTTGAATAGAACAAAACAAAAATCAAACAGAAAAAAGCTCTAAGAAAAAGCACAAGAAACACATTGACACAGAAATATACACTTTCACACACCAAGAAATCCTGGTAAATACACAACATTGGAACATAAAATATATAAGTAAAAAAAACATCCAAAAATACCATTGAGTTGGTTCTGTTGGCTGTCTACTGTTGGGCGTGGGGCTGGCCCTTAAGTGTTGTTTATGTACCCTTTGAGACTCTATTGGAGGCAGTTTTTCCCTTGTGAATGGTTGTCAACTGGAGATAGCTTCTAGAGTAGGTGTGAGGGCTCTAGAGCTCCATCTGGCTTAGACTTGTGCAGGCCCTGTGCATGCTGCCACAGTCTCCGTGAGTTCATGTGCTCATCATTTCTGCTGTGTTTATAAGGCCTTGTTTTCTTGGTGTCTTCCACCAGCACTGGCTCTTACAATCTTTCTGACTCCTTTTCTGCAGAATTCCTTGAGCTCAGAGAGGAGGGATTTAATGGAGACCTCCCATTTACAAGTGAGTGTTCTCTCACTTTCAGCTCATTTTCAAGTTGTGGGTCTCTGTATTTGTTACCATCTGGTACAGGACAAAGCTTCTCTGATGGTGGATAAGCAAGATACTGATCTACGAATGTAGCAGAATGTCATTGGGAGTCATTTTGTTGCTACGTTTCTTTAGCTGAACAGTAGTATTTGGTCAAGTAGTGTCAGGTTATAGATTCCATTTCACGGAGTGGGCCTTAAATTCAATCAGACAGTGGTTGGTTGGTCACTCCCTCCACTTCAGTGCCACTGTTGTACCAGTGTATCATGTGGGCAGGCCACCATTGTAGATTGAAGGCTTTATATCAGGCTTGGTGTTTACTTTTCTTCTCAGGTAGTGTGCAGAGTTCCTTCCAGTACCGTGAACACTAATCAGTAGGGGTGAAGTCTCTAGGTAGACACCAACTTGACTCCTCAGTGTTCAACAAATTATGTCAGGTGTTTTCTTCAGCATCAGGGCCTTGACATCATTTGTAGAGAGCAAATAACAGCCTGGGCAATAGCCTGGGTTTTTGTGGGATCCTCTGAAGCCCCATTGGCAAGCAATTTGATTAGATGTAACTCATTTTTGGCACTAGATGTTTAATTTGGTAGTGAGAGATGTCTAGTTGTAACTTTGTCATGCCCATATTTAGTAGTTCTATTTAGTATAGGACCTTTTCTTGATGATTAATAATTGATATAGACCAGCCTAGCCCATTGTGAATGGTGTCACCACTGAGAAGGTGATCCTGGGTTGAATAAGAAGGCAGCCCGAGAAAGCCATTATCCCATCCCACGGGACTCAGTTATTTATGGGATCGAGGGGGACCGCAAACCTGGGAGAAAATGGGAGGAAGAGAAAAAGGAGCTGGAGACCAAGTAGAGGGTCCTATCAAGGTCTTCGTTTATTAGGCTGAAGTGCCTGGTTTTAAAGCATACATAGAGGTGGAATTGGGAGGAGTCGAGGGGGAATTGAACAAAGAACAAAAAAGCAGGCATCTGCTGACATGAGGGCCAAAGTCAGGCTCCAGGCGGTGGGCACTCTGCGTCTTATCTCCGGAACATAGATCCTCCTTGACAGCCTTGGGGTGTCAGGCCGGGTTCAGACGTAACTCATGTCCTTGGAAATCATGGGAGTCAAGAAGAGATACAGAAGAGGGGACTATAATTCAGCTTTTACAGCCTCAGGTGCCAGGAAGAGAACAGGGAGGAGGGAGTGACAACTGGCTTCAAGCACTAGGCCATTTGGCTTGTCAGGGTGGGAGATTGTGAAGAGCTCGATTTCTCATGGTATGGTCTCTGACAAGCCATAAAGAACAAGCCAGTAGGCAGGTACCCCAGTTCCCACCCTTCTTGAATTTCTGCCCTAATTTTCCTCAGTGAAAGACTTACCTGAGAGTTAAAAGAAGAAATAAATCCTTTTCTCTCCAAGTTACTTTTGGTCATGGTATTTTATCACAGCAATAGTAACCCTAACTAAGATAAGCCTGAGTGTATTTTGTGTACCACATGGATACCTGGTACTCTCACAGTCCAGAAGATGGCATCAGATCACCCTGGAACTATAGCTAGATAAAGTTGTAAACCACCATGTGGATGCTGGAAACTGAATCCAAGCCCTCTGTGAAAGCAACAAGTGCTCTTATTGCTGAGCCATCTCTCCAGCCACTTACTCTTCTTAATAAGAGGTTTAGATTTTTCTATTGACTCACAGTAGATCAGAGATCCAGTAAAAATAAAATAGTGCATGAAATGACCAACCAGCAGCATGTACTCTGCGATGATGTAGGATTCTTAGAAGTTCAAAATATTTAGAAACCAAAGATCAGTCCAAAAATATCTCAAAACAGACATTGGTTAGAGGAAAAGAGACAGAATTTCATCTACAGAAGGAGACATAAAACCAAGATATGGCCTATGGTGGTTTGTATATGCTTGGCCCAGGGACTGGCACTATTAGGAAGTGTAGCCTTGTTGGAGTAAGTGTATCATTGTGGGTGTGGGCTTTAAGACACTTACCTGGAAGGGAGTCTTCCACTAGTAGCCTTCAGATGAAGATGTAGAACTCTCAGCTGCTCCTGCCCCATGCCTGCCTGGATGCTCCCATGTTCCCACCTTGATGATAATGGACTGAACCTCTGAGCCTGTAAGCCAGCCCCAATTAAATGTTGTCCTTTATAAGACTTGCCTTGGTCATGGTGTCTGTTCACAGCAGTAAAACCCTAAGACAACCATGAATCAAATGATCAACTTTCTTTTTGGTAAGAAAAAGTTGTTTTTACTTGAAAGTAAATGTATAACTAAATCAACATATATATGGCTTTATTCTTAGAGTTTAAGGGGGCAAAAAAAAACCAAGTAAGTCCTAGCATGGTCCATTATCTTCTGTGAGTCCTTTGAGCAGCCACACAGCAGTGACATTACAACCTCAGTGGGAAGACCAAAGCACAGCACACTAGGTATTAAAATAGACGTAAATATCATGAAACTAGGAACATTTCACTCAGTCAGTATTCTGGCTCTGCAACATTAATCACTAGCCTCAAGATTTACCCTCTGCCTGCAGACTTTTTTGAAACATTCTCCTAAAGGCATAAAAACCATCATTTCACACTAGCTATTTACATGCTACTCCGGGCAGGGAGGATGCGAGAAACTGCATGACCTGCTCAGTACAGCCTGTGGCTTCCAACCCTAGCCAGACTGGGGAAGGAGAGACACCCCAGAGACTCCTGTTCCTGTTTGGTTAGCTGGAGTACTTACATGCTGTTGTTAACACGTAAATTGAAACACGTTCTTGCTAGTTTTCATTGTTCTGTCAACTCGGCACAAACCACAAGGGAACCCAGGGTTCCACTGTCTTATTTCATTGTGCGTGTTCCTGAGGGGAAGAATTCTTTAGGCTCAAATTTCAGAACTTTCTAGTGCTATCTATGGACGTTGAAGAGGTGCGGGGAGGTAGGAGAAGCAAACATATATAACTTAGACATGGTAAGAGTGCAGCAGCCATGGAACGCAGGGATTTAGTTAGAAGGTTTGAAATCCTTGATATTCTAGAATACCATAGCTCATTTCGACCATGTGTAAGGTTTACACATTACCCTGATTTTATAAGGAAAAGGATTTCAGTTTTACTTACAACTTGTTATTCCTCTCTTATTTTTCATAGAATGGATTTTTAGGCAGACAGAAGCACACAGAAGATTAACAAGAAGTAAATCCCGAGATGCCCCCAATCTAAGGACAAGAGCTAGAGAGCAGAGGGGGGACTTGGTACAGAATTAATTAACCTTATTGGAACAACCCAAATTATACAATCTTCCTAAATGTATGTTAAAACTGACTCAAGCTGGGCACTGTGGTGGCATATTCCTGTAATTCCATCACCCCGGAAGGTTAGGCAGGTAGATAACGCGTTCAGAGACAATCTGGACTTTACAGTGAGACTTTGACTCCAGAAGCCAGAAGCTCATCAATCATGCAACAACCTAAAACTCTAGACTGGAAGAAGCTCGGAGATGAATCACCGAGGGCCACTGCATTGTGCCTGTATCCTCAGCCAGGACACTACTCGCCAGTTTCCAAATCTCCCAGCTTTACACTGCTCCGCCCTTCTTACCTACAGCTAATAAAGTCTCACCATAAACAACTATGCCCATCTTCCTGGAATCTTCATGATAAAAACTCCCTCAGTCTCTTTCTACTGGATGTATTTCCAACTGCTGTCTAACCCTGCTGGCTGGTAGCTATGGGAACTTCTCCCAGGACCTGGTCATTTTCTGGCTAGCATCTGTTATGTCTCACTAAATTCCAGATGTCAAAGATCCTTTTGGTCTCACAGAAGAGCATTTGCTTCACATTTCCAACCAGCAACAGCCAGTTTTATCACCTGCCTCTCCTCCTTTGACTCTTTTGTCCCTCCCTGCTTTTTGTCCATTTTCCCTCTTTCCTGTCCCTCTGTTAATCAGTTTTGGTTTTTTGTTTTTGTTTTTAATAAAGGATGCATATTGACGCTAGAAAGTTTGCTCTGCAGTTAAGAACATTGGCTGCTCTTACAGAGGACTGGAGTTAGGTTCCAAGTACCCACGGTGTCTCACATCTGCCTGCAACGGCAGTTTTAATGGTTCTAACGCCCTCTTCTGCCCTCTGAGCACCAGGCATGCCCATGGTGCACATAAGCACATGCATCAAAAAATAGCAATACTCAGAAAATGAAAGTAAATACGTCTTTATAAAAGGATGTGTCTTCAGGTCCTTTGATTACAAATCAGTGCAGAAAATATAGATTTAAATAAAACAGAACAGAACCTTCCATCTCCTCCTGCCACACACCCATTAGTCGAAGATTAGGTGAAATATACGAATATCTGAAAACAAGCAGATGTCAGTTCTTTTGTCAAGTTGCAGCGATGCTACAGTAGCTTGCATTATTATGCAGCTATAAAGCATCACACTTAACTCCACATGGTTAGAAAAAGAGCAGTTGAATAGAAGAAGATAGCTGAATATGCATACTTACTTATATCTACGGTCCAGATACGTATTTCAGAAAATTCTATTTCTTAAACATTTTCAGTCTTAAACATGTTTCAGTCTCTCTTCTCCTTGTGTTTGGAGACACCTCATGTTCTCATTAGTCATGAACTCAATGATTTCGTTTAGGCCGGCTGGCCAGTGAGCAACACGGGGCTACTTATCTCCATGTCCCCATGCCTGTGAGTCTGCCTTTTACATGCATGCTGGGGCTCTCAACCCGAGTCCTCCTGCTTATATAGCAAATACTTTACTAACTGAGCCATGCGCCAAGCCCCGCACCACTGTTTTGATCCTCCTTAACAATGCCATTCTGCTTGTTTATTGCTTTCTCTTTGTGGTCCTGGGGTCAACCCAGAACCTCAGTCCCCTTTGGATCACACAGGTTCTTATTAAATCTTAATACATTCACTCAGTGCTGCTTGCCTTTTCTCAGTGCCTGATTCCGTGTTCTGACTTTTGATTGTACTCTTAAGCATCCGCAGTGTTGGGGTGCCCTTGGCCTTGACATAATTCTCAGATCTGTCCCCTTCTCATGTTGATCCCTTCTCGCTATTTGTCTGTCAGAAGATGACTAGGGTGATGAGGCCAACTGTTTCCTTTATCCATATTGGAAGGTTTTATGAGAGGTCTCAGAGTTTTGTTAGCCCAAACCAAACCAACATGGTTTTTGGGAAAGCTGATGGCTGGGTCTGAGCCAAACCCCATTGTTCCATTCAAGAACCAGCTCCCTTTCATGGTGAGAGATGACATCTTTTCTTATTTGGTGTTTGATGATGATGGTGGTGGTGGTGGTGGTGGTGGTGGTGTGTGTGTGTGTGTGTGTGACTTCACAACTTTAAATTTTCTGATGAATCGCTTTAGAAGATTGGATAATGAGCCATGCTTATTGGGTTCAAGACCCTCTGCTCTATATGAGACCAGCCACAACGCTAAGCACCTTAACGACATGACCATTACTCAGATTACATCAGTTCATTCACATAATTCTTCTGAGCAGGCCCTCATAAGATAAGCAATAGGAAATTCTTTTCAGCCTCGTGCCTTGAACCAGAAACTTCTTTTCCTAGCTTTAGGGTGATGCTTCCTCACCCTTTTGAATCCATGATGCACACACGGCCCGACTAAAAAACTAGGTGAGGTTCCTATGCGATAATATTGTTGGCTCAAACTACTTATACTTTCTCCCACAGCATGGACATAGAGTCATTACTCTCCTGTTATCCATTTCTAAAAATCAAAACAGTGGAAAGGCCCATGACTTAGATGAGTCTATTAAACAGTTAACCAGACATGGTACAAAGTAGGCATTAGTGAATGTTTACTAACTTCTAGATTAGTTATATTCTTCAAAGAATCATTTAATAGCTCATTTGTCTTTTTATTTACTGTATACCCTAAGATAAATCAGTTTAACTATTTAACTAGACATTGTATTATGCATTGTGTGTGGTATATGGGTATGTATGTATTCACATACATGTCTCCCAGCGCTGGTGCTGGAGCTGCAGGTGTCACATTAGCTTGCAAATGTAGGTCCTGGGGACCAAATGCAGGTCCTTGGACTTGCGAAGCAACCACTGAGCCTTCTCCATAGGCCAACCAGACATCTTCTATCAGTAGATAAGTGACAAAACAAACCATTTACGATAATACCTTCCAGTGGCTTCCCCACCGATAGTCCTGCACATGTGGTCTATTCATGATAGTATTATTGATTCCTCCCAAGGGCTGGTGTGAGAAAGCCGAGGTCTCTCTGTGGCCTTCTTTGCTTAGCCCATTACAGTGATATATATTCTCTCTCTGCCCCACTCCTTCCTTCCCTTTCTCCTTCCCTCCTTCCTCCTCATCCCCTCCCCCTCCCTTATTCCCTCCTTCCTTTCTCCCTCATTTTTTCCCCTTTTCCCCCTACTTTCTTTCCCCGTCCTTTTCTCTCTGTTTTCCTTTCCTTTCATTTTGGTTGACTTTTGAGACAGGGTCTCACTTTGTAGCACAGGCTGGCCTTAGTCAGCCTGACCTCCCCAGTGCTGAAATCCTAGGAGTGAGCCATCACATCCAGCATTGATGCACTGGCTTGAAATAGGTTGGAAAGAAAGGGATAAAGGAGACGCAGGATATGAGGTACCAGTGAGTAGGAGTCCCCAGGTCGACCTCTGCGAACCATCAGCCTGGAAGACCGATCGATGATGGGCAAGTCCTTAAAACGGTGTAAGGTCGGTGTGAGCGTATACCTTTTACAACACTTCAAAAAGATTTTTCACAGCAGAGCATGGCATTCAGAATCATTTGGAAAAAAATTGCTAAGCACATGGGATCTGGGGATCCAGGTTACTGTAGAGTAAATGTTATTAAATTACGCAAGTAAAACTTTTAAATTGTGTATAATTTTTAAAATATGTAACATAGATATTGATAATTATAATTATTAAGTTACAGTTGGGATAGCTCTGGGATAAAAATGAGATTAAAAGATGATTAATATTTGACAATACACTTTATTTATAGGTAATATAAGATAGACATTTATAGGTAATATGACATTGCTGCTGAAAGTTATGATCTTGTGTTCCATGAATAGAAGTTTTATATATAAAATACAGAGATGAAACTTTCCTTGGAACTTTCATATATTATTTTATGTAAAGCATTTTCTGCTCTCAGAAACATCGAATGGAAGAATAGGAAAAAAAATCTCTAATTTTTGTAAGGAACGTCTTTCGTTTTTTGTAAATTTTATTTTATTTTTTGCTTACTCACTTTACATCCTGTTCGCTGCCCCCTCCTGGTTATGCTGTCCAACAATCCTTTGCCCATCCCTGTGTCCCCTTTTCCTCTGACTGTGTGGGGGCTCCCTGGGTATCCCCCCATCGCTGGCACTTCAAGTTTCTGGGAGGCTAGGCGAACTTTCAGTCGTGGCTGAAACGAGGTTGTTTCAGGGAACAGTAAGCCTCCAGCTCACTAGGGGGCGCTGAACACGAGAGGCAGTTCCACTTCTAGAAACAAAGCGGGAGCTGAGCATCAGAGCCTGTTGAGCTTTTCTGTCCACTCTCAGTTTTTTCACCTTGACATTTTTTTTAAGTCTTGATAAAAGGATATTATTGTATAAAATTGGGAAACTATTAGGACAGTAAGAAAAAGTTTAAATATTATGCCATCCACAGAAAACAACTCCCACGTTTTATATTCTTTTATGAACATATAAATCCTTGACATATTTTTCATAGGCTAGGGTTGTGACTCCTAATGTTTGTAAATTACTCTTCCATTTCCTCTGTTACTAAATCTTATTTAGTGCATCATTTTACTTCCTAGTATTCATCTTACAAATAGCAACATGATGATACTTTAATCAGTTTTTGGTATGGAATGTTTGAAATTTCCTTACTCTGCAACACTGCAATACTGCCCCTAAATCAACATTTTTGTGCATTTGTATTTTTTTTTTTTGTATAGAATAGAGTTTATTCAGGGCATGGAGAGGGGAGTTATGAGGAAGGGAGAAAGAGAGAGAGAGAGAGAGAGAGAGAGAGAGAGAGAGAGAGAGAGAGAGAGAGAGAGAGAAGAAGAAGAAGAAGAAGAAGAAGAAGAAGAAGAAGAAGAAGAAGAAGAAGAAGAAGAGAAGAAGAGGAGGAGGAGGAGGGGGTGAGGGGAGGGGAGGGGAGGGGAGGGGAGGGGAGGAGAAAGTAGAGGCATGACCATGAGCACAAGGAGAGAGGGGGGAGGAAAGGGGGAAGGGTAGAGCCCAAGAGGGCAAGAGAGAAGCAAAAGGGAAGCAAGAGCAAGAGAGCGGCATCTTTTACTTATTCATCACTAAAGAATGACCCTAGCACTTGGGAGGCAGAGGCAAGCAAAGCTCTGTGAGCTTTGAGTCCAGTCTGGTCTATATAATGAGTTCCAGACCAGGTCAAGCTGTGTAGTTTACATGGTGATAGCCCATCTCAAAACAAAACAAAACAAAACAAAACAAAATAAATTAATAAGCACCGAGTTTAAGAAAAAGTCAAATTGACAATAATTTATCAAAATATATTCTTATTATTGAAAAATTAAAATTAACGTTTCCTTTCTCAAAAGCATACTTTATTCATTAAAAATGAGTAAGTATCCCTAAAAAATACACATTAAATAATTTTCATGAGAGTGACAAATTCTAATAAAGCTCAAATAGAAAGCTCAGAGCCCATTCTGAAATAGATTTGACACTTTATCAAGGGAAGCAAGATCAAGGTCTGTTCTTAAACTTGTTTTCTTTGATACCTGGAAAAGTGATCTCTCTACTTTAAATTTTCTGATGGAAAAGCAATTATATTTGAAACAATGTTTCAAATTCATCTGTAGTTTAAGGACAGGATGCCTGCTGAGCCATTTGGTCATTACTTGGACATCTTAGGTGAACTGATGCAGACTCAGATGCCATAGCCTACTGCACATGTACATTGCATTAAAATCTCGGGGGACCACTGTCTGTATGCATCTCATTGTTGACACAAACCTGTGGCAGTGTTCTAATTTGAATGGAAATATCCACCTCTGAGTCATAGTTTTTATTATCGTCTATGAAAGGTTTTTTTGGCTTCTGAAATACCACTGTATTTCTTATTTGTCAACCTGGACTTACATCAGTCCAGCAAACGGTGCTAGGGAAACCTTGCTGTGAGCCAGGAGCTCTGCAGCCATCAATCCTGCTAAAGTGCTTATTCGTCTCTCACCTCCAAAACGAGGCTGATCAAAGGGACCTCTGTGTAACTTTTATCTTGGTACTGGACAAACTCCTGCTTCTCAAACCTCAGTCTGATAGAGAGGAAAGTGCTGGGTGGGGAGGGCCAGGCTTCCAACCTTAACCTGTACGGGGAAGTGAAGATGCCTCCTGAAGGAGCAAGCTGCTTCTCCAAACATAGAAGATTGTCACGTGGGGCTTAACGCTCCCTTGGCTGTGATGAGAAGGGCTAGCCAAGATCCCAGGATACTAACTTATTTACACACTCAAATAACAACAATAACAGCAACATGGTTGTTATCTAAGACCTAGGGCAAATACACCTTGGAAGAGGTACCGCACGGGTCAGGTGACCACACCTCAAGCAGTTTTGGGGCAGACTGCATTTGGACACACCCTTCACTTCTCCACATCATCTTTTGGGAGTGACATTCAGCGGTGTCCTTCAGGACATGGAAGGTAGGCCCCGTTCTGGAATGCAGCATAAAAGATTGTATTGCCACGAAAACGGGCCACGCCACCAATTTTATTGAAACTTTTTTTTTTTTTTTTAATACTCCTTGGAATTTGGAACAACGTGAGGAAAGCTTTTCTGTTTTATCACTTACGCTGGACACAGAGTCAGGGGAAAGCCGTACCCATGGGCATTTTAGTATTTACTTTTGCAAAAGAGAATATGATCAGAGCCAGGAGAACCTCGTGTGTCTCTGTGTCCCCAGAAATGGTGTTTATAATACAAAAGCATGGGCCAGTACCACCAGAGGGAAAGCAATGATTACAGGCAAAGCTTTCAGGGTAAAAAACTTTGACATTTTATTTATTTCTCTAAAATGCCTTTGAGATGTATATATTGTACTCTGGGACATTCAATGTTCAATAAAAGCATTTGAGTAAATTACAGAAGAAATGTCTTTAAGCATCCCAGCTGCTACACTAAACGGCACTAACTCGGTGACTAATTTCTGCACCTGTGAGACCTCCGGTGCCCTGCAGTGTCTCACACAGTTACCTCCAGGCTTTGGAAAGAAAGAGCACTACCTCTAATCTTCTGTTCATTTGAAAACTATTTCAGGGGTGCCGCACAGTTATGCTAAGATTTTTGCTAGATAGGTAGCCTCCTGCCTATCTGCATATATATATAGGTCCTTCACCTCTTCATTAAGATTGACTTTGAGTTCTTTTCCCTCTGAAAACCCCAACTTGAACCCTTGGATACAAGCAGCAAATAAGTGGAAGCAGGATCTGGGAAAGGGTAGAGAGCTCTGCTCCTAACTCTATCCTTTTGTGAAATGCTAGAGGTTTGCTTGGAGCATTTGATTTGCACTTTGAGAGCCACTGAGAAACTTTTCAAGATTAAGTGGACAAATAAATGTATGAGGAAACTGGTATTCATGTGTAAATATTTATTTATAATCTTTACTTACAATGGAAGATAAAGGCTCCATTGCCAAGGTGAGTTTACATTTGAGATCCCCCATCAATATCTGCTGGAAATGCAAGTTAATGATTCCTGTGTTTTCTATCTTTATACATCCACTCTTTCTGATCACTGAATAGAGAAAGCCTTGAATTTGGTATATGAGCCTCACAAAAGTTACTAATAGCCAGACATTGTAGGAACAATGGGAGATGGCCCAACAAATTCTCTACAGGAATTCTAATAATCTTTGCTTCCACTTGGCTCATTTTTAAAATAATAATGGGATAATGGGATATCTAATGGCCCCTAGAGTAGCTTTTTAGTGTAAATAATTTGCTTTTAGTTTGAAGACAAATCCCCAGTAATCCTTAAGCCACAGACAGAACTGTGGGTTTTTTGGTCAGGGTGAAATAGCACGAATCCTCCTGTTCTTAGCATGAGCGGTAACTTCTCAGTGTCTCTTGTCAGTGCAGTCTATATTACCCTACCTTTTAAGCTCAAAATCCTGTCCCTAGAAAGCACACAGACTCTGTTCAAAGATGTGAAGCTGGGCTTTCTTTTCCTGATATATAAGAATCTAAACTCCAGCTTGCTAAAGAGGTTCTTACCAGAGTGGCTGCACTCTATGATTCCAACTGTTTTCTAATGTCTAGGGCTATACATCATATGTTATTGCACACACCCATTAGATGACACCCTTCAGAGTTGCTGATCGCTCATCCTTCTATGTAGAATTCTCTCTCTCCCTCTAATGTAGCATGGTTTCCTGCATCCTTAATAACCCAATATGCCCAGGGCTGCTTACACGTGATCACTTTCTCATATTGTCAGGCATTTGGTATGGTTGTTTTTTTTTTTTTCTGCCATCGTATTTTTGTTTAGATTTTTATGTGACTCACATTCTCCAGGATGGTGTAAGCAGAAATACATCAGGCAGATATTTCATGGCAGAAGTTTTCAGAGGAGTAAGAATTGACAAGGCCCTCCCCTTTGTCAGCTATCCCACAAGTTCTCCTGGACTTTCAATGGCTACCCTGAGAAGCAGCTCTTTGCCAACCAGAATTGGATGTGGAACATGAAAGAGGAATAGACTTTTGTGCATGTTTCTGAATCAACAGAGCTTTGATGTGTGTTTGTTACTGTGGCATAAGTTCATTAACATTGATGGGGTTGCTCTATCTAACTCAAGTATGCATGCCCCCCTGAACCTCATATCCATCAGAACTCTCCCAATGCACCTGATGCTCTGAGAAGAGCTGTACTGTGGCACTTGTTACAGTCATGGAGAAGAGCTGTACTGTTACACTTGTTACAGTCATGGAGAAGAGCTGTACTGTTACACTTGTTACAGTCATGGAGAAGACCTTTACTGTTACACTTGTTACAGTCATGGAGAATAGCTGTACTGTTACACTTGTTACAGTCATGGAGAAGAGCTGTACTGTTACACTTGTTACAGTCATGAAGAAGAGCTGTACTGTTACACTTGTTACAGTCATGGAGAAGACTTTTACTGTTGCACTTGTTACAGTCATGGAGAATAGCTGTATTGCTACACTTGTTACAGTCATGGAGAAGAGCTGTACTGTTACACTTGTTACAGTCATGGAGAGTAGCTGTATTGTTATACTTGATACAGTCATGAGTTTGTTGTTTATAAGACCCCCCTTCCTATCTTAGAGCTTATTCTCATCTTTTTCCATTTTTAAGAACACTGTCTGTGGTTGGTTGATATTTAATGATTATTTTCAATTAAAACAGCCTACTTCCTTCTGGAGCAGGTTATATTAGAGGAAGTTTTCATTTTTTATTTTGTTTTAAATCTATCTCTTTGTTAAAATGAGGGGAAAATTAGTTCATTAGATTATCAGACCAAACTTCTAACATTATTACTCACTAAAAATCATGACCATATTAACTTTATTTAGCTATCTTATCTTGAAATAATCTCAAAGAATGAGAATCAACAATTTCATTGCTACTGTGTAAGATCAAAGTCCAGGTGTGTACCTATCTGTTTTTCTAAGTAGCTTTACCTTCTGGTCTCAGTTATGCATGGTCAAGTATAGATAAAAATGTTAACTGGGAAATTCCTGAAGCAAACATTTCATAATCTTAGAAAATACATTTCAAAATGACATGTTGTTGTAATTCTTTCATTTTGTTATTAATCTCTTACTGTGTTTATAATTAAATTTTACAACAAGAAAAATACCATATATCCAAGATTTGATGCTATGGATTTCAGTATCCACAGAATGAGCATCTCTGACTATTTCTCCTGTGGACAAGGGGCCCTACTGTGATTGAATTATTCTTACTACACTCAGATAAGTTATCTGCCAATGCCACTGTTTCCTGTGGAAATTTGATTCATTATGCAAATACTTACACACAGGTCTATGTTCTGTCCCATGAACTGAGGATACAGAAATCAATATATCACAGCCCATTACCCCCAGGGAGCTTATAACTTAACAGGAATAATCACAGTACACAATGGAATATGGGCAATGATTGAGATACACATAAACTCGTGTGTGTGTGTGTGTGTCTGTCTGTCTGTCAGTCTGTCTCATGCATATGAATGTGTGGCTAGAGCAAGACTTTTCTGTGCCTTCCTCTATCAGCGCCTGCCTTATTGCCTTGTGTCTGTCAATGAAACTGGAAGCTTGCCATCTGGGCTAGGCCAGCTCATCCACAAACTCTTAGGGACCACTTAGGTTGTCCTCTAATGTTGTGATCATAGACACACAGAGCCAGTGCTGGCTTTTTATGTGGTGCAGGGGATTTGAACTTAGATCTTCCGACTAGCAGAGCAAGTTCTCTTAGTCATGGAGTCAACTGTCCAGCTCAGCACATAGGTATTTTTGCTTTCTAATATGTGCTTACATCATTAGGCTATAACACACTTAAATTGACCTGGTTACTCAACAGTTTCTAGATAATTTTTTTGTATATGATAAGGACCTAGCTTTGGACAATGGTTATAGGGAGTAGATATGAGAAATCCCTGAGAAAAACAGAGCTGCTGTGTCTCTGAACTGCTCCTCCCTGTTCCCAAGGCTTAAAAACAAGAAACAATGGAAATGGTTTAGTGGGTCAAAACCAGAATGTCCAGGTAAGATTAAGGCCTGACAACACGAAATCCCATGATCCATGGGGAGAGCCTTCCCCCTCCCTGCTCTGCTGCATATGGGTGGAGGCAACAGTTTCTTGGAATTTTTGCCATACAAGACAAAGCAAGTTAGCAGGTTGGTGATGTCACCAGGTATACAGTCTAGCTTGTACTGTGCTTCTGTGAGGTTAAAGAATGTTGTTCAGAGGACAGATGCTCTTGCCCTAGCCTGCTGTAACTGGACCTCAGGCGAATATCTTGTCTTATCTGTCACCACTGGTGTTTATCAGCACTTTGGAGAGAACACCCGTGACTCAAACTTTTGGCACTGAGGAGAGGATGTATCTATTAGTCTGGTGGGGACCTACCAATAGCACCTTCCGTTGGCTTTCCTAGCATCTCTTTGGGTCCCACATGTACCCCTTATGGATTCATTCAGTTAATAGCTCTATCTCCTCATTTAGCCTCTCTGTTAAGAAGTTGAAATAAGCTTTATATCCTATGTGACACCCCTGAGGCTTTCATTTGGTCTTTTGGTAATCTATTCCATTTTCCTAGCCTTCAGTCACTGTCCAACAGCCACTGCTTCTGCGGCTGAGGGTTCTGTGCTGCCATCTTTAACCAGCGTGGCACCCCTTACTGAATCTCTCTCATCTCTTCCTCCACGGTGCTGCCTAAGCTTTGACACATGTGGCAAGGACACTGTAGGCACTTGTCCCTGAGCCCATCTGTCTTATTCATGACTAGTATTCATATATTGTATGTTTAGTCTCAGTATGTTCATTAAGTAAATAAAAAGGCGATAATGGGCACATTTGTCAAGATGTATTATTTCTTTATGCATTTAAATGAGTTAAATTTACTGTATGATAGTTTTCAATAAAATTGATTAAAGTAGTTTCAACTAAGAGAAATAAAAGACAAATGAGAGTGTACAGTCTAGTGAATCTCTATTAAGCACAGGAGATATTCTATCACTAGAATGAGACTCTAGTTACTAATTAGGTTATTCTTTGCTGGAAGATTAAGTTTCTGGTGCAAACAGGCTAATGTAACAACTCAGGCTGGATGTTTCTTTAATTGGTTTATTGGTTCCTCTCAGCTGCCTCTGTTCCTCAGAGGATACTTCAAGTTATTTTTAATTTTAATATTAAGCATGACATCAAATTTTCTAGGAAACCGAGCCTTGTTCATATTGATCATATCCATAGAAATCAGGGTACAAGAGAGAGCACATCCCATTTTACAGTTACAAATGCTCACACAGAATCAACCGTCAGCCGTGCTAACACAGACTTCATTACCACATGAAGTCTGGAATAAAAAGTAGCCTGTGATACCTCCCATTTTCTGGGGGTTGGAAGTAATGTGATTTTAATAAGTATATTTGGATGTGTATTTGCTTAAATTATCTGGCTCTAAAATGTACTGTGCATAAATGACTACACATAATACCATTTGAAGTTGTGACATTTAGTTTGGAAATACAAAATGATATCTAGTTAAAAGATTCAATGAGGAAGCCAGGCCTTGTGGTATACACCTATAGCCCCAAGTGCTTGGAAGGTGGAGGCAGGAGAATTCTTTAAACCATGGAGTTCAGGGCCAACATGGGTAGCACCCTGAGAGCCCATCTCTCTAAGCAACAACAGTGACAACATCAACTATCAGATTTTCCAAGTGTTCCATGAGAGGTTCTTTTGTTAAATTTATTCTATTTTAAATTATGTGTGTATACATTTGAGTGTGTGGGCCCAAGGAGGAGTGTGTACCCCAGGAGGTCACACGAGGGCACTGGATTCCCCTGAAGCTGTAGTTATTGGGTGGTGAGCCTGCCCAAGTCAGTTTCCTAGAACATGGTTCCCAGTATTCTGCCTCATTCTAACCTAGCATGCTCCAAGGTAACATGCTGTGTCTGATCTTTCAAGCTTTTGTAGTAGTAATATTATACATATTGCTTATTAAACCTGCGCAGGAAAATTAGTTCCCTTATTCTGTCTCTCTGGCACCTCTTACAGTTTTCAGAAATTATTCTTTGAGATTATTATATAATTACACCATCTCTCTCTTTCCTTCCCCTTAACCCTAACAAAACTGTACATCTTTGTCTTCCCAGCCTTACCACAGCTCCATCATTTAGTGAAAGCTTGCTCGCTGAGTGAATGGGAGCAGAACAGCCTGGCCTGTGCCTATAGGGACTCTCCAGAGGAGACTAGAAATCTCCATGCAAGCTGACCTAAAAGAAAACAAAGCTCTTTGCAGAGAGGTGGCGGTAACCTGTTCAACACTGTGAAGCAAAGAAGACCTAGAACTTCAAGCACTCAAGTTCATTTGTCTTCCAACTGTCAGATACGCTCTTCATGCATAGTTACTGACTAGCTAAGCATTTACTCAGTCATACTAAACTAGCTTGTACTATGCTTTGACTAATATCAGATATAATCCTAAATATTGGAGCTAGCGTGGCCAATAGTGCCCAAACCTTGCTTTCATACCTGAGTGAGAAAAAGAGCATGCATGGAGTCATTACTACATTTTACATTTCTTACAAAAGTAATTTACAGAAAGGATTTAAAAAAAATAATGTAGACAGTGAATTTGCATCATAGTGTTTGTTAGTGGCAGGCAACAAGTTTCTACCTCTGGTTTCCATAAATGTATGTACACACATGTGCACACATGTGTAAATACACACGTGCACACGCTGCGGCAGAGGACAGAAAAGGAGGGAGAGCTGGCTCTCTCCTCATTTCAAATATGTGCAAATATTCACGACACAGTGTGGGACCTAGATCAGAGGTGTCGGGCACAGAAACTGAAAGTCTATCCTTTCTCAGACAGATCTTTAGTCTCCATTAATTAGAGCTACGAATAATGATATGGATACAACAAATTTTGATTTATTCTATCAATATAATAGATTATTGTGCTAGTAATAGAAATAAGTGGATTGTTAGGCTAAAGGGGCTTGAGAGACCCAGAATTATTGGTATGTATTAATAAAAATTCTCCAAAGAAGCTATGCAAATATATACTGATTCATGTTTACAGATTCTCAACTGTTCATATCTTCAACAATGTCAAATATTACCAGTATTCTCACTTCGAACTTGTGACCTATACATGTTTTATTGCTTATATCAATGCATGATGAATTTATTCATGTCTGAAAAATTTTTATTTTATGTGTATGAGTATTTTGCCTGCATGTGTGTTTGTGCAATCTTGGTTTCTCTTTCGACACATTTCCCAGATTTGGCTCTGAATATTTTCCAGTAACTTTATGGTGTCAGCTTAGGCAATCCAACAGTGACCAATCCACACATCTGACTGCCTCCCAAGAAGTGAAGGAATCCTGCTGATGGTTCAACCCACGCTCCTGTCACTGCCTACAATCCTATCTTCCCATTACCCATATACTTACTTAGGGCTGCATTTGAAAATTATTATGAGAGTTTTGTTAAGGTTATAATTCTTTGCTTAAAATTTGAAAACTATATACAAATCAATTCAGCATATATACCTTTTATTTGGAAACATTCACCTTCTATGTGGGCTTTTACTAGAGCTTCTTATATATTTAAGATAATGTAGCAGATAAAATGTCGATTTTTATTTCTGCTATGATAGACCACACTATGGACCTTATATCATCATTTCAGATAATCTGTTATTTCCTCTTACTTATTATTTTCACATATATTCCTTATATGAGTGTATCTGTGTATATATGTCGGTGTGTGCACATGTGTGTGTGCTTTTGCATGTACACATGTATGCACATGCAGGTGGAGGCCAGGGGACAATTTCAAGTGTTGTTCTTCAAGAGCAGTATGTGTTGTTTAGAACAGCCTCTCATTGGTCCGGGACTCGTTGATTCAGCTATGCTGGCTGTACAGTGAACGGCCGACCCTCCTGTCTCTACCTCCTCAGAGCTCTGATTACAGACATGTGTCACCACACTTGGCTCTTGTTACCCAGACTCTGGGGAATGAACTGAGGTCCCCAAGCTTGCCCAACAAGCATTTTTACCGATGAAGCTATCTCTTCCATCTGAGTTTAATGTTAATGGCAGCATATGGCCCTAATATGTAACGGCAGAGATTCCTCTGGTTACACACAACCTTGTAATAAATAAAATGGCATGATAAGTACCTTACTCATAAACCTTTTTCTTGCAGTTGGGATAGCTTTAAAATCTAGTGTCACCGAATACAGAAACTCAAATGTCTTGGGCATATTTTGTTTCTGTTTGGTTGTTTTCAAGATGTGTTTTTCTTTTTCTTTTTTTTTTTTTTTTCATTTTTATGTGTATGCACGTTTGCCTGCATGCATCTGTGTGCACTACCTGTGTGCCTGGTGCCCAGGGATGACAGACAAGGTGGAAGCTGAGCTTGTGGATGGTTGTCTGCCACCACAAGGTGCTGGAAACAAACCCTGGTCATCCCTCAGTCCGAAGAGCAAGGGCTCTGAGCTGCTGAGTCAGGCCCCAGCCCCGACTCAAAAGATTTCTCCGTCGAATCTTTGCTTCAAATTTCATTTTTAATTGAAGGTTTTTTTTTGTAATTTATTTATTTTTTATTAATTAAATTTGTTCTTTGACAATTTTATACAGGTATGCGATACATTCTAGTCACTCCCAGTCCACCCTCTCTTAGCTCCCTCTTGCCTCAGCTGGCTCCTTCTCATCCCCCTTCCCCTACTGCCCTCTTTTCCATGTCTGTGGTAGTTTTGTTTTACCATCTACTGAGTTTAACCACGGTAGTCAGGATGACCATACCTATGGACCTAGATAGTGAGCCTAATGGGCACACCATGGGCACACATCTGAAGATAATGACCTACCCAGAATCCATCTTCTTTAGGGTTATTACAACAAACTCTAGGTCTGTAAAGGCCCTTTAAAAGTTTATTCCTAGGTACTATCTATTTTTGATGGCCTTGGAGATGATATCTAATAGACATTATATCTTGTTTATTTAGATATATGTAAACATTTTTGGTTTTATCTATTTACTGCTGTCTATCTACCAGCTTTGCTAACCGTTCTAATGATTATACTTAAGGCTCTCTGAATAATCACGGTGTATGTGACTAATCACCCTTTTCTATTCATTTTTTTTTTTTACCTTCTTGCTTGCCTTATCTTGCTAGGTGAAATCATACTTAGCTTGGCCACTTAAGAGTATTAAAACTGGGTTGTTGTGGTCACTTCGCTGAAGTCCGCGGCTCGAAGAGCCTGCTCCATCGCTTCCCGTCGCCAAGAAGTGGATGTTTAAGGAGGACCACTCGCTGGAACACAGATGCATGGAATCCACGAAGATCAGAGCGAAGTAACCCGACCGAGTTCCGGTGATCGTGGAAAAATTCTCCGGCTCTCAGATTGTTGACATTGACAAGAGAAAGTACTTGGTCCCGTCTGACAGCACTGTGGCTCAGTTCCTGAGATGATCAGGAAAAGAATCCAGCTGCCTTCTGAGAAGGCCATCCTCCTGTTTGTGGACAAGACAACAGTCCAGCCTAACTATGGGACAGCTTTAAGAGAAGGAAAAAGATGAAGATGGATTCTTGTATGTGGCCTACAGCGGAGAGAACACTTTTGGCTTCGGAGGCCTTTGCTGGGCTAGGTGCGCCCTTCCTGCTTGTGTCTCTTGTAAATAACTGGCTGTTCTCAGTTATTCTGCCAGAGCCTCCACACAGACATACTAGTGCATTTGTAACTGGATTTATTTCTTAATATATTGGAAGGTTTTGTTTCCTTAGATTAGTAAATTATCATACAGAGTTTGATTTTCAGTTTTCTTTTTGTGCACTGTCCTCATGGCTCCAGGGAACCTGTCCTCTGGGAATCATATTTAATGAAGATATTTCCATAATGAAGGGCGGTAGATGTGGTGGTAAAGGGAAAAGGAGGGGCTGATGCATAGTTCTGGATTATGTTGAAAGTGTTAGATGGCTAAGTATTAAAAGCACCCAGATTAAATCCTTAGCAATCAGAACACTTGCCTCACTAGATCTTGCCAACTGCAAAACATGTTGGACTGAGCTAATCCGTTCTTCTTTCTGAGACTATTAAGGTAAATAATTAACAACAAAGCCTCCTTATAAAGGCAAAAAAAAAAGTATTAAAACTGTTACCTCTCATTAGAATGTTAGAAGTTTAGGGCATTGCTCTGACTGAGCAGTGCCTAGACTGAGTCTCATTGAACAGACTCAGACTCTCCTGGCTGTGTGTTCTGCTGTTGCTCTCTTTAGAGAACACAGGGAGTGAAAGTGTCTCTATCTCAGGAACCACAAAACCTTGCATAGTTTCTTTTCTGAACTTACAAAGTAACATTATAGTTTAAAATCCATGTTTCTCTTTTAATGGAATTCACTTGACAGAAGTATTTACTTAACCCAGTTTTAAACAATGATTATAAGAATGTTATCATTGCATAAAAATGGCCTTGCTGTATTATCTTTTCCTACCTCAAGATTGTTCAAAGACCTCTCTTTCTTTACCTAAGCCCTCCTCTCCTTGACTTCCCTGTTCCCACCTCCCACCTCTTCCTTCAGAACCTCTATATATTTCAAAATTACAGTTATCTACTTTAGCATCACTGTTTCAGACACCCCCTCAGTGGCCCTTCTATTATAGGAATTCCTGGACTCCACCTTTCAGAGATTACTCAAGCGCTCACTGAGGAGTTACTGTGTGCCTGGTGCTGTTGTAGGTATATGAGCTTTACAAGTAGCTATGAACGTGTGAAGCTAATCTCTGATGGCTGGGTTACCTAACAAGTGCTGACAGGGAGTGAATCTGCCCATTGTTTTCTCCAGAGTCTAGCATACACCTGGAATGTAATTCCTCGAATATTCATTGAATACAGAAAAACCCAAGCAAAGGAGAAGGCAATTACACTTTAACCTTCATGGCTTAAATTACATTCATTAAATTAAACTCATTCCACCCTCGTTGCCTCAAATTCATGTCTAGGCCCAGAAGAATCAAAAGTCTCTGGACTCATTAGAAATAGAAAATCTCCCGTCCTACAACTTCTAAATCTGCATGTCAACAAAATCCTTCGGTATTTCTGTGGATTACTTGATCTAGACTCCTTTCATAAATTTAATCTTCTTAGGCTGTACCTAAGTCTTCCCTAAACCCCTAAAACTCTTCCTGCACCCAGGTTCTTGCAGTATGTAATACAAGCCAAGTGAACGGGATCAAGGAAGATGGCTTGTTTTCCTGCTCAAGGGCCAGAGTCTCCTCTAGTAGCATCAATATTCCGGGCTGGAAAGGCTTGAAAACACCTCCGTTTGTTTTACCAAGGACACGTTGTGAACGTGAGGGGAACTGCATATAGACTCTTCATGGTTCATATGACAAAGTCATTGGAAATCACTCATTGCAGAGAGTGCACAGGGTTCAATATCTTTCTTCTGTATTTGTTACAAAATAATGTACATGTGACCTGTGACTTTTATTGTGGGTAGAGTGCCTTATATGTTAATTAGATCACATTTCCAGACACCTCTCTCTCTCTCTCTCTCTCTCTCTCTCTCTCTCTCTCTCTCTCTCTCTCAGTGTGTGTGTGTGTGTGTGTGTGTGTGTGTGTGCGCGCGTGTGGTGTCTTCAGGTACCCCTTCAGAGGAAGACCAAAACATAAGACTCCTTCAAACCCATCCTGCTGCTTTAAAGAAGTCTTTCTAAAAATCTCCCCCACACTTTGTCTTTTCTGTCATCGACTAGAAATGATTGCATCACACCCTGTAAAAGAGACTGACAAGACAGAACAGGTCTGGGTTGTAGTGTGCTCAGCTAAGAATGTCTTGTTTATTTTTCTTAAAAAATAAATATTTTTTAGGAAACTAATAATTCTTGGTATACATAGTACAAAAATTGTCTAATGTTATTAGTATGTGTTTGTATGACTCACAGCTGGATCTGGGCTCTTCCAAGGACCCGTTAATGCTGCTATCGTCTCTCATGGAAGTGTTCCTCTTTCCTGGTCCCCATCCATCAAGGGGAGCAGATGTGATTCAGATTGCTCCCAAATTTCCAAAGCTACCTCAAGAACGCTCATTAGTATTCTCTGCAATCCCTTATTCTCAGGAGCCATAAAATGATTCAGCCACATCCCACCTGCTGTCTGCCACCGACTAGCTGTGTTTCTTGCGTAACTGTATACAGGTCGGGGGTTCTTCTTCCAACCCAGGGTCGAGCATCATACCTGTGGTTTCCTGCTCTCAAAGAACTGGTGTCTGAAGTGTGGTTTGGGGGATCTGAGGTTTATAGAAGACCTATAAAATCAAAACAGAGTTTATAATAGCTCTAAAGTGCCAATCGCATTTTGCTGTTTTCTTAGCTACTTGATGTGGGTGTCGTAACAATGGATCAATAGCAGATATAAGAAAGTCAGCTGTCTCCTATTAGGCTGGATATTTTTGTTTTGAAAGTGTTATTTTTCTTAAAACATTATTTTGTGTCCCTATGGAAAGATTTATTATTACTTTGAAATTAATGAACCGAATGCTTTATAATTATTAATTTGTCCTTTTGAACTCATATAGTAAATAAAATAAACATGGGTAACATTTTTGTAAGCCTCTAATTTTTTATTTTTAAGGAACTAAAGTTTTCCTGAGACCAGAAAGTTTAAGAAATGCTGAGGCAGCTCAAAAGAATAAACAAATGCATACATTTTTTTTAAAGAGAAAGAGAAAGGAAGGAAAGCGAACGCCCACGATTTCATTTCTGAGTGTTGAGAATGCTGAGAATGCACTTATTTAGAACGCATAGAGGAGGATGAAGGAGAAAGCCTGGTGGATGCTCTGGCTCTGAACCCAGGGTATGTAACACCAGGGGCAATACCTGCAACCAGACATCTCAAGGCTACCTCAGGTTCTTCATGCTTAACAAGACATTCCTCTATTTTCTCCCCAAACAACATCAAGTTTCTCCCAGAAAATAATACCCCAAACTGCCATTTAAAAATATTTTAACAGCTAGAGCCCAAAAGCAAGTCACCATGCCACTTCTTCCATTTTTATGCTGAGTAACTTAACCAACTTCTGCCATTGCTGGCTCTGTAGCAGCTCTTAAAATTGACACCTCACCTCAGGTCCCAGTGTCACTTCAAGGTCTCAGCGTCTGATGCCTGTGACTGACCGGTTACATCTCTGTCTCTGGCCTCATCTGTAATTCTGTATTCCACAGAACACTCAGATTTTTCTGAAGCTTGGAATTATGTCTCTTCCTCATTAAATTTATTTATATGCATCAAGGTAAGGTATGAACTCATGGAAATAGGGCAATATTTAGTATTCAGACGTGATTTACTTATGTTAGACCAATAATATAATCATTATCATCATCATCTTTGTCTGAGTGTGTGTGTGTGTGTGTGTGTGTGTGTGTGTGTGCATGTACAACAGATCTCAACTTCAGGCGATGTTTCTCAGAAGACACATTTTATCACTGTTGATGTTGTTGTTGTTGTTATTATTACTATTATGAAACATGACCTCTCACTGGCCTGGGTGTGCTAATTAGTCTGGCCAGCCACAGGAACCTGCTTGTCTCCACCTCCTCTGTGCTGAGATGCAAGCATGTCACCCACCTTGCCTGGATTTTGGTGTGACCATCAAACTCAGGTACTCAACATAGCAAGTACTTCACTGCCATAACTACCTCACTTACCCCTGTGGTCCCCTTTTATGGCAAATGAAGACTCAGGAAGCTTAGGCAGATTTTTTTGGTCAGAAAATAGAGCCACTGTGTACTTTAAAATAAAGGATCAGTCACAAAATGCACACACATAGAATCTAAGTTTTCAGGGAAGGAGGGTCTGAGGGGGAAAAGGGAAAGATAAGCCTTGGAAGTAGTAGGTCAATCAGTGTGAAAATGCCAAGCCTGTGAGACCCCACGTGGACTGGGAAGTGTCCTCTGGAACGTCTGTGGGGAGATTTGCTGTGGGTGTGTCTGCATCAGGTGTCGGCTAATAGTCAAAGGGTCACTCCTGGCTGGAGAAGCTTGAGCTGAGACGAGCTGAAAGTGGAATAGATTCGAGCGAGGAGAAGCTGGGGCCCTCCGGTGACTCCCATTACTCCTCACCATGGGGATCTCAGAGCGCAATGGATGTTGGGTCCCTCCCCTCTCCTAAATCTTGTCCAAGTTCTTTATTTGGCCAATGCTAACAGAACTATTCAACAGAAGAGAATGTGAAATCTGATTCTCAGGTTAGCCGTGTTAGGAATGAATCAGCAGTCCTCAAATCTTCAAGACACAGCACGTAAGGAGTCTGACCAGGACTTGAACCCAGGCAGCCTGGTCCCGATTCCATCAACGGCTAGTATTTATGGCTTCCCGATCTGCATCTGGAGGACTTTACATAACCACAGATTCCTAAAGATTTCCACAGATTCCTAAAGTCCATCCTCTCCTTTAGCCTCCAAGAGCGGTGGGAACCTGCCTCTGCAATGGCCTCTGAACCAATACTGAGCCAAATGCTTTGCTGTGTTCACACGCGTGGTGTTTACATTTTTTTTTTTTTTTTTTTTTTTTTTTTTTTTTTTTTTTGGTTTTAGCTAAGGTGTTGTTGTCTCCAGAACAGAATCCTTGGCTCACAAAGTTTGGTTTACGTGCCCCTCATGCGATAACGTACGTGTATGCTCCTTGAGACTCAGCACATAGTCCTTGTGAGAACAGAGGACCATTTGTTAGCTCCCTGTACATACACATCACCTAACGCAGCATCTATACTTAGAAATCAAATTACAAGTGAAGAATCGCATCCCGAGTGACTGTTCATCAGCTCATTGAACTTCCTTTCTGAATTATAAACTCAATTATGAGAAGAATTTTTGTCTTGTTTAAGACTAGAAACCCCCAGTATTTAGAGGGCGTAAAATTTGTTGAATTAATGAAGCCCGGGGTTCAGATAATTGAATATGTTTGCTAAGTGGTTGGCAAAGTACAAAGAGAAAGTGCACATGTAAATTGACTTGCATTTCTTCTTTTTCATACGGTTACAACAGTAAAGTCATGCTATGAAATTCTAGATTTTGTTTTTCTCACTCTGATTTTGGTGATGTCACAGTAAAGCTGATTTCTTTTTTTTTTTTTTTTTTTTTTTTTCAGTGATGCCCTGCAATACAGAGGTGAGTAAATGGTCCTTGCTACTTGAGGAGGGACAGGATGCTGGCTCCCGCAGGCCATCCTGCTAGACCCAACTGCCGGGAGAGCGTGTTCACCAGCAATATTGTCTTTAAGATCAGATAAAGTTCAGTCAATGAGGTCTTACGGTGTTCACTCTCAAGGAGACTACAGTCCAGATGGAATAGAGACGTATCTGAAAACACACTGGTTTCAATAGGAGAAGCAAAGTAAGAGATTATGCTCTTTATTAAAGAGAATCCTAAATCTTAAAAAATCCATCTGCCATGGAAAAAAGTGAAGAAAGAAATGACAAGAACTGGACCAGAATCTAGGAAGATCTTTGGAATGTATGTACAATGGCTGTATTGGCATGTAGCACAAGAGGGAAATAAAACTCTACGAAGGGCAAAGTCAACAGTATTGGCCCCCTAAAGCAAACATTAAGAGAGCTAAGTCTTTGAGAAATAAAGAAGGAAGTCTTAATTGGAAAGTTTGTGAATCTGGGTTCTGTTTGTATTTACTTATGAAGGATAATTATAATGTAAGCTTTTATACCCTGAGTAGGTGTGTCAATCAGAACAAGTGTTGAACAGGCTGGCATGAAACCCAAGATGCTTATGGTAGGCACACAATTGTGGAATTAAAATGTGGAGTGTTCTGTTAGACAAACAGTTATGGCTAAAGTAGAAGTGTAAACAGGTTCATAACTCACAATACATTTTTTCCCTGTTGCAATTGTTATTTTTCCTCCTTCACAGTAAAACCCGTCTGACATCCACAAACAAGATCTGAGCTAAAGGATTTTGTTAGACCTTGCTTTACAAGAAAATTGTGTGTGTGTGTGTGTGTGTGTGTGTGTGTGTGTGTGTGTATTAGGGAAAAGTACAGCAAAGTCCAGTGATTTGCTGTTCACAGAATTCTCTAATCCTTGAGAACTACACATCTGGTTTTGGAGGAATCTTTAGGTTTCTTTCCATTATCAAATCTGTTCTTTTACATTAACATAGTCTTTACTTTCTTTATTTCAGGGATTCCAGTTGCACAACATTTTGATGTAGACATTCTGTGTGGAATATGACTGAGATCAGTGAGCTCTGATCATGGCTACACATGAGTGTCTGATTTTTCTTATGTATATGACATGTATGGTATGTGTAAGTACATGTATGTTTGGGGAGAGAAGTCAGAGGTTGGAGTTGGTTTGGGTGTCTTTCTGGATTGCTTTATCAACTTACTTGTTGTGTCAGGGTCTTTCCCTTGAAAAAACAAACCGCTAATCTAGCTGGCCTGCTTGCGCTAGGATTCTGGAAGGCTACCATACTTGTTCTCCATATCGTAAGTATGAAACACATGCGCACGCACACACACACACACACACACACACTGTCTTAGTCAGGGTTTCTATTCCTGCACAAACATCATGACCAAGAAGCAAGATGGGGAGGGAAGGGTTTATTCAGCTTACACTTCCATACTGCTGTTCATCACCAAAGGAAGTCAGCACTGGAACTCAAGCAGGTCAGGAAGCAGGAGCTGATGCAGAGGCCATGGAGGGATGTTCCTTACTGGCTTGCTTCCCCTGGCTTGCTCAGCCTGCTCTCTTATAGAACCCAAGACTACCAGCCCAGAGATGGTCCCACCCACAAGGGGCCTTTCCCCCTTGATCACTAATTGAGAAAATGCCTTACAGTTGGATCTCATGGAGGCATTTCCTCAACTGAAGTTCCTTTCTCTGTGATAACTCCAGCTGGGTCAAGTTGACACAAAACTAGCCAGTACACACACACATATTCAATTTTGTATATATATATATACAAAATATATATATACAGTTGTATATATATGTATATATAATCATACAGACACACACAGACACAACACACAGAGAGAGGTGAGGGTTCATCTTGGGTCTGGGTACAAAGCTCATTCCATAAGCCAGTGAAGTGTTAGCCTTGCAAGCATGAAGCTTTGAGCTAAAACCCATAGGAGCAAACCTGCATGGAGCATTGCACCTTTGTAAATCCAGTGCTGGAGAGAAGCGGGAGAACTGGAACCTGTGTCTCACTGGCCAGCCAGTCTGGCCTTCTGGAAGAATAAGGACCGCCCCCCAGGAAATAAAAACAAAACGAAGCTACAGAAACTGATGAGTGGTACCTGGCTTCCACACTCACCTGATTCCATATATACATGAGCACCTACATGAACACACACACACACACACACACACACACACACACACACAAAATGTAAAGTCTGTTCAGATAAGAATGCTCTATTGATGTGATTGCTTTTTAGCATTGCATAACATGGTAGCCAACTTTTACCTTATACAGATAATAATTCTTGAAATGAGGCATTTTTTAACACCCCTTTTTACTCCAAGCAGAACTTTCCACACTTGAGTAATATATGCATCTGTGCTCTGCTCATCTTACACCAACCCAAATCGCCACTCAAGTACATTGGTGCCATCAGAGCTATACCATAACACCGACCAACATACCCTCAACCTTAACTGTGAAGTAAATAACTTGTGTCCCACATTCTGTTTTAAGTCATTTAAAATTTTTATAAATATAGAACAAAACTCCGTATATCTCGCTGCCTACACAACCAGTTTGTAAGATTTTAAATGTTGTTCCAAAAACACCCCTTTTGAAGTGGTGGGAACTAGACCTCTGTAAGACCTGGCCCCGTGATTCTAATAGAGCTGTGAAGTGGTTAATTGTCAAGATCTGCTGCCTGATTATTATGTGCCAGGCACAACACTACATGCTGAGAATATAGACAGGCATAAAATATGTAAGAGTAATAATGTGAAAATAGACGGTATTTCCCTAAATGTAGGGTAGAATAAACATTGGGAGAGGTATTTTATGATAGAAAACTTGTCTGGGGACTGAACAAAGATCATTAGACAACAAAAGAAAGAGTAGCAGGCTGGGGCCATGCGGATGGCAGAGCAGCCAAGGGGAACGGTGAGAACGTAGAGATGCTTCAACAGCAGCTGCAGGCTTGCTGTCTTCCGGAAGAGATGTGGAAGCCAGAGTGGATGTGCATGGCCCTCAAGCTCCTCCTGAGATGCATGCAGCTACTCATAGGCACAGGAGAAGAAGGTCTCCAGTGAGTGAGTTAGTGAGTTACAATCCGACCTTTCATACTTTATGCCATTTTAACTTAGTATGTATGTACCTCCACTTAAAGAACACTATTACCTAACAAAATCACAAATCTGACCTATGTAATTGCAAAGAATTTTGTCAAAGAGGAAACGTGTATTTAGAGTACGTTCTGCTCCTATCATCCCCTCCTCCATTTCTCTCTCTCTCTACCTTTCTCTCTCTCTACCTCTCTCTCTCTCTCTACCTCTCTCTCTCTCTTTCTCTTGTTTGCTTAGTTTCCTTAAAACTATCTTCCTCTTCTGATTCTTTTTTGCTTTGACTTTGGTTCTTTTCATGATAGTAGCATACAACCTCTAGAATTCACAGAATATTTATGCTTTCTTCTGCATTATCCCCTCCCAAAAGATATCATATCAGTGATTTTTGTGGCATGGGTGTTCACGTAACTGTCATTACTCAAATATCAACACTTGCAAATTGTATCATTGCAGTGCACAGGGCAAGCATAGGGTTAGAATGTCCCCAGGATTAGATTCAGTTGTCAGCATGACACACCTGAAAAGAGGGAACTTCAGCTGAGAAACTTTTCCCATTGAACTTGCCCATGAACGTTTTCTTGGTTGCTAATTGATGTTGAAGGGTCCAGAAGACTGTGGGGAATGGCCTCCCTGGGCAGATAGGCCTGTGCTGCGTAGGAAAGGCAGCTGAATATGAGCCTTCAGGAAGTCAGTGAGAAGCTGTGCTCTGTGCTTGCGCCTTTAGGTTTCTGTCTTGGCTTTCTTTCTTGTAAGTCAAACAAACACTTTTTTTTTTTTCCTCCAGATTGCTTTCAGTCATGGTATTTATCACAGGAATAGGAAGTAAAGCAGAAGAAAGGTCAACAGTGTTGCAAAAATATCTTCTTGCCATTGAGATGTCCACAGCCAGTAATGTTGAGGCTGGCGTTACCCTAAAGCCTCTCCCCCTTGCTTTTTAATTATCATGGTTTGAACACAAGGTCTTGGATATGTTAGGCTAGGGCTCTACTACTGAATTCCAATCCAGACCTTTCTACTCCTTCTCCCCCCACCACTTTGATACAAGTTCTCATTATGTTGCTCAGGCTAGTCTTGAACCCATGATCTTCTTACCCCAGGCTTTGGAGTATCTAGAATAACGGGCTTGTACGACTACCAGGCCAGCTGTTAAAGCATTTTGATTTTATACCCAGCACAAACCCTGGACAGAGTTTGAATCCTCCACCTTTCGAACACTTCCACTAACTTAGAATAGGATTCTAACCCCTCTCCTTTCCCAGGACTGTAGGCAGGGTGCTGCTGTAGGCAGAGTACTGCTGTAGGCAGAGTAGTGCTGTAGGCAGGGTGCTGCTGTAGGCAGAGTACTGCTGTAGGCAGAGTAGTGCTGTAGGCAGGGTACTGCTGTAGGCAGGGTGCTACTGTAGGCAGAGTAGTGCTGTAGGCAGAGTGCTGCTGTAGGCAGAGTAGTGCTGTAGGCAGGGTGCTGCTGTCCCTGTGAGACTGTGCTGTGTGTGCTTTTATTTTCTAGGGCAGGCAGAAACTGCTCTGTATACTTCTTCCCGAGGCACACATTGTAAATATACCGTGAGTCAGGGAGAACATGGGGACGCTCCAAACTGGCAATCGCCAGAGAAGGAAAAAGTCATCAGGAACATGAGACACTAAAGAAACAGATGTAAGAATTACTTTTTATAAGTTTTGTTACAGAATTTTTTCCTAAGTCTCCACTTTTAGGAATTATGTAGGTGTACGGATCAGCATGGTCCAGGAAAAAAAAAAAGACCCAACAAACTTAGTTTTAGAAATTGAAAAAGATGCGAGGGCTGGGTGTGGTGGTAAATGCCTGAAAACCCAGGAGGTAGAGGTGGAAGATGCTGTGTTCCAACTCAGCCTGGGCAACCCAATCTCAGACTGAAAAACAGACTATGAGAGAAGGGGCCTTAAAGATAATGCTGCAGAAATGACATTTTATTCAAATGTAACTTTAAAGACAAGGAAATCACTTTTGTCTTTATATTTCATATTTTAAATAGTTAATGGTTTACTTCTATTTAAAGTGCAGAATTCTAGTTTCCTTTAAGCTAAACTAACTTGTCAAAGGAGTATATATTCCATGTTGGTTTTTAGTGTGTAATTGAGGTGGCTTTATATGAAATCAAATAAGATCAGAATAGCAAAGATTTTTGGAATATAACAGTCATTGGATGATGGTTTTATGTGTTTATTTTTTATAGTAATTTTATAGAAGTGGAGGAAAATATAGAATACAGACCAAAGAGAGAGCATGCTGGGTGAGAATTTCAAGATCATTACTGATATATTTGTCAGAGTGAATTACAATAATATACTAATTCAAATTAAATTCCATCAGATAAATAATAGCCATTCATACTTAACACTTGTCTTTTATACATTACATGTAAAATATGTCTAATTTAATTTAATGGAAGTTCCTCTTTAAAATATTTCATGCTACTTATTTTGGAGTACATACTAATAAAATATCATGAGGACTTGGAATTCTTTGAACTGCTTTTCTGCCCACTGGAGGAGTTCCCTGGACATAACTTATCAATACTTCTCACTCTGGACTCCTGTTTTTATCATGAAATCTGTTACAAAACATAAAAACAATATCCAATTTTGGGCTAAAACACCTATTTTTAGGAGACATAAAAGACTGCAAATAAAACATCAGAGAGGAGGAGAAGGAGGGGAGGGAGAGGGAGAGGGAGAGGGGAGAAGAACAGAGAGCGGTGTAAAGCAGCTAAAGGTTCCTCAGGAAGTCTGGCACACTCTCAAGCTGCACAGGCCACTGCCTGCATCCCCGACAACTCTCCTAAATGGCTAGCTGCTGAGAGCCCAGGGAAAGGCCATAACTGAATAACAGGGGAACTCGGTGTTCCTCTGTCCATTGTCAGATCAAGTCCATATGCTGTCTTAGTTCCACAGTCTTCAGCTTTTCTGTACAAGTCTGGTCACTGGATACTTGAAAAAAATGTCCCCACTGCTCCTGAAGCAGTCAGAACATTGATTGAGGCAGAGGTGCTGTAGCCAGACTGTCTGCTCGAGCACTGCCCCTGTTGTCAACTGTCTGGCCTGGGCCATGGTATCAAGCTTCTCCTAGCTTTTTTTCCCCTTCATTTGTAAAACGGAACTAAAACCATGCTCCCTTGCCTTGAGGTTTCAGTTGGCTGCTGGATCTGATCTTCTTAGTGGCTGCAACGAGCTGTAAACATTGCTTCTATACATTGCATAGTCACATGCTCCTGTATGAAGGAGCAGGTCCTTAATTTAACTGTAGTCCTTAACTAGAGTTGTGAGGTTGCGCCTTTATATTGTATGCATGAAGACAATCTACAATAACACTCTGCTAGACTACACCAGAACAACTGAGGAGCTAGGAAAAAAAAAAAAGGCTTCTTCTTTCTGTTGAAATAGTTCCTTCACCTGGTTCCTGAAGCAAAACTTAACCTTTCATTCCATGGCTAGCGATAAAATAGTTCCAAAGCACGGGGTGGAAAAGGTGGTTTTGAGCATCCTGTTCTTGCAGGGGACCTGAGCTGGACTCCCAGAATCCTCTTTAGGCAGCCTGTAACTCAAGAGAATCTGGTGGCCTCCACAGGTACTGGCACTTGTGTGCATATGTCCACACACAGACACACAGGAATACTGATAAGACAGATCTGGAAAAGGCATCTGCTTTAGGATGTGACTAACATGGTATGTCTTGAGTTTATGATAAAATTTAATAGTGTGAGGCATTTATAATCTGGAAATGAGGAGACAGAGGAGGGAAAGTTGAGGGACAAGAGGAAGTAGAGCGTATAGAAGTACATGCCATCCCACCTTAGGCCCATTCAGTTTCCCTGTATGGGATTTCTTAGAAATAGTCAAATCTAGTGTGCCTGGGCAAATGTCTTCCTTAGTGGGAAACACATGTGACAATAGCTGGACAGCCTTTGTCAATGTATGGCGATGCCTTGCTGCCTTTGTTTTTAACTGGAAGGCAAGACAAAATCTTGACTTAGCTGGAATTTGTCATGTAGTCAGATGAAGACCCTGACATCTCAAGTGCTCTTTATTGTTTTTGAGAGTACCTTGTAGGGTCACCACTCCTTGTCAGAAGCACCCTTCAACGTTACTGGTTATAGTCCCGCTTCAGGGACTATACCATGGATACACGATGGGGCAGGCAGACTCCCCCGGCGACACTGTTCATTTCAGGATAAATATACCCACCATTTACCAACTCATTAATAAACACCAGGAACCTCACTTGCTCCTAAGAGGGACCTGTGGGTCTCTTATATTTACAGGTGAAAAGATTTTATTTAACGCCCAGATCTTTTTCTTTATACAACTCTTTTGATCAATTGCGCCTGTATGTTTCTCCCTCTCTAGGTACCTTTAAATAGTCGTCTGAAAAATCCTCTGTCACCTTATGGTTTAACAATCCTCCCATTCTGCATCTTCATCTAAAGAGAGAAATCCTATCTCATTAGCCTAGCCAAGGTTGTCCCTGTTCCTCGCGCGCACACACACCACACGTGTTTATGCCACACCCTGAGAGTCTGCACTTAGAGCTGTGTGTTCATTCACTAAACGGCATCTTTCTTATTGTCTATGTCTACAATAGCTTATCTTTCTGTATTAGGAGTTTAAAGAAGGACAGATGCCATTAAATGTCAAATACCGGTGCCTGGCTTGCAATGGTTATTTGGTGCTGATTACTGTATGGCTAGCTTTGTGAACACTCTGTTGCTGCAGAGTGCCATATCCTAAGATCCTCCTTAAATATGGTTTATAGAGCCCTCTCATCCTTTTCTTCTACCCAGAGATTTTTTTTTTTAAAAGACTCTGTGCCCCTCTCCCCCATGACCTACAGAGGGTTTCAAGTACCTTTCTCTGTAACATCCAATTTATTTAAATTCAGTTTATAAGAACCTCTAAGGGAGAATCTTACACTTCTGTCTAGTAAATGTTATTAGTAATTCCTACATCACAGGGGTAGATCTATTCAAGTTTCTTTCCTATTTAAAACTAATGTCAGGAGACGAAAATGACAGAAAGTCTGATTGGGGGACAGATAGAAGGCAAGTTCACTGGTCACATACTTATAGTTAGGAAAGAAGAGAAAGACGATGCAGAAGGGGAGGGGGTGGGGTTATCTCTGACTCACAGAGTGAAGGCAACAGGTTGGATTCCACCTTTGCAGTTCTTTCAGCTCTAAGTCCTGACACCTGGGGTCAGCAAGGGCCCAATAAAGAGACACCAACAAGCAATTTACCTACTTAGAAAACTTCTAGACAACGTCTTACAGTCTGGCTTCAGGGACTATAACATGGATACACGATGGGGCAGGCAGACTCCCTTGGCGACACTGTCATTTCAGGATAAATATACCCACCATTTACCAACTCATTAATAAACACCAGGGACCCCACTTGCTCCTAAGAGGGACCTGTAGGTCTCTTATATTTACAGGTGAAAATATTTTATTTAACGTCTGATTCAGCTGGAACAATTTCAGAAGAAAGGGGATGAAATAAAATGGTAGGAATGAAATAGATCATAATGAGAAACTCATAAGAAATTCACTTCCGAGTGGCACAAAATAAAACTTAAGTCACACTTCTAACGAGGACAAACGGGGCTGCTCAACATGCTTGGAATTTAAAAAAAAGTGAGGAAATGAATTATGGTGGAAACTGGGCATCAGGCATTAGGAAGAAAAGATATTTGGAATTCATGAGATACCGCCCTGGGAAACAGTTGGCAAAATGGCTGAGTTGAAAGAGGTTAGCTATGCTCCCCAAATCTCCGGAGAAGCCGAATCACCTTACTTTATATTCATTTCTCCAAGAGTCGAAACACTTACAGACTTAGCCAGGAGACCACAGAGTAAAGATGTCAAATGCTTTCTCAAGCCAAACTGTAAAATTTCATCGAACACAAGTGGAATTTTTTGCGTTGCCTTTCATTGTTTACAATTTCAAAATATCTGTATTAAGGAAAAATTTCATTTTCCTAGGAAGCCTCACTCCATGCCTCAAGATTTCTAACCCCTCACCCGAGACTGTGGATCTAATTTGATGTGCACTCCCCTCCCCTTTTTTATGAGGTGTGTGACCAACGTTTCCATAACTTCTCCAAAGTGTCGCTGGCCCCGGAGAAGTTGAAGTTCACCGCGCTCTGCCATTTGGAGTCGGTCCCAGCTCGCACCATTCCGCGCTGCCTCCTCGCGCTTTTGTTTCTGGAAGCTGAAGGGGGCGTGTGGCAAGGCTTTTGGACCAGCCAGGGACGTTTGTCCGGCTGCAGCGCCAGGGATGCTCTGAGGACGGCTCTGGAGGTGGCTGGGACCGCTCCAGGCGCCGGGCCGCGTAATCCCTGCGCTAAGTGCTTGGCTCGCAGTCTGCAGTCACTAGTGGGAGCTGGAGAGGGCGAGTGAGAAAAATTCCAGCGGCGGCGGAGCGGGAGGAGGGACAGGAGCTACGGCGGCGGCGGCAGAGGCAGCGGCGGCGGCAGAAGTTGCCGGCGTGGTGCTCGTAGTGAGGGCGCGGAGGACCCGGGACCTGGGAAGCGGCGGCGGGTAAGGGGCGCTGGGAAGGGGCCTGGGAGTTCGGATCGGGGGTCTCCAGGGTAGCCCGCGCTTTGTGCGGCGATCGGGGTGGGACACGTGCTCCTCGGGGAGCGGGACACCCGGACAGCGGGGCGCTCCCGGGCCACGAGCGCTTGGGGGGACGCCAAGGGGCACCGAGCTCGGGACCAGCCACCTGCCTCGCCTGCTCCTCGGACCCGCTGGGAGAGCCAAGGCGCTCATGGGACAACCACACTCTTCGGTCCTCTCGCGCTCTCCCCTGCCCCTTAGTCACTCCATCCTCTCAGCCCTCTCCTCTTCCGAGTCTTTCCAACGTGATCCCATACTTAGTAGCTGACTTTCCCCACCTCTTGTCCTTTCCTCCTGTCCCTCTACACTATTCCCATCGGTTCTCTGCAGGGTGAGGTTTTTCTGACATTGGAGAAAGACCCTCCGGAAGTTGTGCAGGGCGGCAGGTATCTAGTTTCTCTGAGCCTCTCCAAGGAGGCTGAGTGCTCTGTGTTCTGAATGGGGACCTTGTGGCTTCTTTGAGTTATTAGGGACTGCTCTTTTCTTAGTCACCTTCCCCCAAGGTGAGGTCAGTTACTGTGAGGGGCCACAAAGGTGCCAGTGAAACAGAACAGAAGAAGGCAGCTGAGTAACAGAAGGTCCCAGACATATCCGCAGTGAAGCGGAACCACCTGAGAGAAGGCTCCTGGATTCTGGAAAAACAAAAGGCTCCATGAGTCCTCACGATGGAGTTCAGCTGAAGAACATTTGAAAAATAATATGAAAAAGCCCTCGGTGTGAGAGCCTCTTGCTGTCCTCACTGAGACTAAGTCTTTGCTTTTCATATGCATATTTTTGGGGCTCTTGGTCACAACTTCTCTAATTATTGTTTTGAGGGAAGTTAAGAGAAATGGTCTATGTCAACGGGGCACTTATGTTTTAAGAAAAAGTGATTTCAACTTTGTACTTTTATACCTCTTTACATTCTGCCGATCAAGGAGAATTATGTCTAACTGCAAAGAAAATAGGAAAGGATTTGTCAGTAATTTAAAAAATATGAGACATTCCAGGGATCAATAATTTCTTTGGAGCATTCTCATTACGAGGATGTTGTCGAGGATATTACATGTTAGTGAAATATGTTAGCTGTGACACACTTGGATCATTGTGTGGCAAAAAAAAAAAAAATTACGTGCGCGCTGCAAGCAAATCATATCGGCAATGGCTTTTTATGGAAAAGTTAGCTTGAAGTTAATTACTGCCATTCTCAGCTTTCTTTATTCCTGCATAGTGTACCTTTGTTTTGAGCAAAATATGGCCCAGGGCTACAAGACTGGGTCCAGTGTGTTATTTGTCCAATCTGAATTACCATTTAGAAAACCACCTTTTCCTTTTGGTCACAGGAGGCGAGTTGATGTGATCTCATTACACATGTGTGAGGGGCTGCTGATGAATTTTAGCCGCACTGATTTGTGAATATTGAAAACAAAATGTTGGGTTTTGGCGAGGTAGCAATCTTGATTTATGCCATGTTCATGAATCATCAGTATTGACAGCACCTTTGCCACGTTGTTTACCAGGTGCTGCCAGAGTGCAGTCAGGCAGGGTTGTCTGAAACCCCTGTTAGGTTATTATTGTCCCAGAATAACTTCTTACTACCCCTCGAGGAACTAGTGGCCTGCTCCAAAGAGTCTAGAACGTTCCAGGTGTTAAACATTATTTATTAAGAGGGATTAAAGTTTTCCTTGTAAACTTTGAAAACTGAGACAACCTGATAAAGTATTCTCATGATGGCAAATGTTGGTTTTGTTATTAATTTGAAAACATGGGGTGGTTTAAAATCATGCTTATCTCTTGGTATTAATAGGACGCCTTGCCTGTCTTCCTAAGCACCTGGTTAGTATTTATCATTCAAATTTTAGAAGCCAGCTATAGCTTTCCTGACTTTCTTCTCCCTCAGGATTCTTGTTGCACATCTCCTAATACTCACCTCTCTGGTGCAGCCCCTTACTTAGCTTTCCCTTGCTATTTTATGGTGGTGAGATTTTCAGAATTTTCATCAATAACGACAGTTCCTGATATCATATGGATTCTTAAACACTTCAAGAAGAACAATTGGTTTTCCACCCCCCCACCCCACTTCTTAGGTTCAGTGGGTCAGGGGAAGCAGATTATCATAGAATAACAGCAGACTACTGACTTATAAATAAGTAAGTTCCCAGCATCTTGTCATCATATTAAAGATGAAGAAGGTGAGGCCCAAGGAGATTGACACACAGGCTCAGAGTTCGTGACGCCTGTGGATGGTGGAGGGAGCTCCTTGTACGTTCTGAGCTGTGCCTCAGTCATTTCCATCAGGCCTATCTTGATTCCTTTCTTCCACAGAAGTGGGCAACTCTGTCTGCAATTCTAAGGGTTTCTTTTCATGCCAACTAATTATAGACATCAGTGAAACTTAACAACTTGTAATAGCTTAGGATCATTTTGTTACAGAGCACTGGCTTCCCAGTTTGATTGTATGGACCAGGAATTGCTACTAATGATGCCACTGGGCAGATCTGTTATTTTTACCTGCAAAGAACTTTTGAGTTCGAAGGATGTGTATATTCTTCTCTTCCGTGGCTACAACTTTTTGTGTGTGCCTTAAAAGTAGATGGGGAAGAGGGAAAAAAAGGGTTGGGTCATGTCAATGGCCATTCTTGAGGCTTGTTTTATCAACCAGAGGTCATCAGTGTAACTCCCATAAAACCCAGCTGCTTCACCTGTGACGTTCCTGGAAAGTCATGGTTGAAAACATCTGTCACAGATGAGTGGGAGCTTGCATGGCTGTCATTATAACATTCAGGAAGTGGAGGCAGAAGGAGTTGAGACCAACATGACCTAAAGAGTAAATTTTAGGCTACCAAAGGTTACAGGGCAAAATACCATCTCAGCAATGATGTGTCAAAACAAACAGAGCTCTCAAAAAAGAAGAAGAGAGAAGTGAAGACCGCAGGAGATGACATATGATGCTACTTTCGGGTACTTTTCTGTTTCATCCGCAGAAAGATGAAAGGATAATACATAGCTTACACCAGCCAGGTTTTCTAGATACATAATAGAATTTAGTATGTATGTCATTGTCTGGATTAACTTCGTTTTCATTTAAGTATCCGTGTGCCTGCTCTGGACACCTCACCATTACACATCATGCAGACATTGCAGACATGAGAGAAACACCGTCCTCCTCACTGAACTCGTTATACAGAGAGGGAAGAGGGGATTATATAAGCTCAAGTCTTCATGAAAGTCACCATTAGAGAAGTCAGGATTACGTGACAGGAGTGAGGGACTAGAATCAGGTGATCCAAGTGCATTCCTCCCCACCACAAAGCCAATTCCAAGGGTCCAGGGGGAAAAAAGGGTCACACACACGCTGGCCCGAAATGGCGCACAATAGAAATGGGCGTAGAGGTTCAGCCAGGCCGGAAGCATGAAGCGTTGGATTCACAGTACATTTTATTGCGCTCGATGGAGGTCTGCTCGAGAACTGAGCAGATGAGACCTCGCACATCTGTCTAGTGAGAACAGAGTGTCTGCAGTGAGGGGTTGTGGGAGACTGTGCGGTGATGCCAAGGGAGCCATTGATCCTTATCACTGAATGGGAGGGTCACTGGGTTGATTCATCTTTGCTCATTCAGTTTTCTTCAAGTGTTGGGGAAGAAACCTGTAACCCTGAGCCTTAGGCTAGGACTTAGTACAAAGCCCCACCCTCATCCCCCACCCACTTCCCCCCAGCCAGACATTACTTCCAAATGTCAGACTTAAGTCCCTTCGCACAATTTCCAGCTGCAACCTCCGTATCTTCCTTCAGAGGTCTCTTGGCTGCATGCTTGCTTCTCGGCTGGGGGATCGCAGTGCATTCTGGGAAGTATGGCATGCTCTCGGAGCTAAGGATGATGAGGGACAGTAGTCAGGACATGTGCGGTTTGGGTTTTTTTCTTTTGAAAGGGGGTACAGGCAAGGGGCCTTTTGTCCCCTCACTTCCTTTGTGGTAAGGGAGGCTCCAGAGGAAGCAATGCCAGTGGAAGTCCTTCAGGCTGAGTGGCTTTGTTTTCTGCCAACTTTGAAAACGTGGGAAGCTTCCTGAGGGGCTGCCTGGGCGGGCGGTGAGATCTGGACTTCACCCTCCATTGAATCTCAGCCCCTTGCAGGGCCATGAGAGTGGCAGATGAAATAATGCTGGATGTTTAGTTCATCTGAGTTACTTTTCCTCTTTTTCAACCACTAAATAAATGGCTGAACATGGCTGCCGCTTTAGCAGATACAAAGTAGTCGGGATTATTTCCCCCCTAAAGATTGTATTTGCTTCTTGGCTAAAGGAAAAGAAAAGTACAATTCAATATATGTATGTCTGTAACATTTCTTGCCTGGCTATATTGAGATAAACATTTTAGTCATTTTTATAACAGTTAGATAGATAGGGATTTAAATAAGTACAGAAACATCTGTCACTAGTTAATTTGATGATTAATGGCTCCAAAGTCATTCCAGGAAGTCAGTAATGATCATGGCTTTGTCTAAATTAATCTCTGACTAGGAATCAGTGTGTTTTATCTAACTAATACACTTTACAACCATCTATAAAAGGCACTAAATTGTCGGCTCTTTGGACGAAGTTGCTCTTCTGCTGTCGTCCAAAACTCTTTAGCCACCACACCACTGGCTTGGCCTGAAGTTTTCTCTCATTACAGAATGCAGTAGAGGACTCAATGTGGTTTTACCCCATTCTTCTGAGTTTAGACCTCTCCCCCACTGCTGCTGATCATTACCATATCACCCAGCTGTCCCTTCTCTACCTGTCTGCTATCCTTTCTGCCTTCCCCACCTCTGCCAAATATCTGTGCATCTCCACACTGACTGCTATGCCTGAATGTCCTTCCTGCTGATCCAGGACCAATCTCGACCCTTCTTGTTCACGTTCTGTGTTCAAGAAGATAACCTGGCTGAAGCACCCTGATTTCAGGTGACTCAGGTTGCTGGGCAGCTCAGCTAGAGTGTACAGGAGCAGGGAGGGTGGAGAGCAAAGTCCTGTGCAGCCTTGGTTCTTTCCCTGCTTCATTCTCTTGGGCTGCCTGTAGTGAAGGTCACTGCTCCCCTGGGGGTTCAGGTTCTGGTCTCCTGAGCACTTTGCTTTGCTCTTCTCTCCTTGGGCTCTGTTGCTCACAACCTATTGGCTGTAATTTATAAGTAAAACCTCCTCAGTTTGTGGGAAGCTGCTTGAGGGAAGGTCCTGTTTTCCATTCACTGGGTTTCTGCATGCTTCTTTCTCTCGGAGTCTTTGGGTTGATTAGAGCAGTTGGCCTTCCTTACCTCTGGTGGACAGTTGCCTTCTCTCCAAAACTGTAGGATGATCCTTGTCACACAGGCTCATGAACATGTTAGTATGTAGGTATTTTACTGCTAATCTTTTTACGGGTTTAAACTCTACTTAATAACCTGTGTTCTTTCTGTGCATAGGTGCTGCTGTTGCTGCTTGGCTTTCATTCAGGAATAGAGTGCATATTTATTTATAGGGTCATTTCGTAGACCCAGACACTGGGTTCTCTAGTGTGGATACACGAAAGGTAGTCTTGACCCTTGTTTGGAGTGTATGCTGGGGAGGGGGTCTGGGATAAACAGTTGAATACAGGTTTATGAATTTGGTTTGCTAGGAGGCTCAATGAGATGCTCTGATAAAGGAGAGAAGCAGGGGGAGGGGTGAGATGGGATCATTTGTGTGAGCCTATGAAGAACTCAGAATCAGGGGCGTGTGGACATGGCTGTCAATAATCTGCATCGGCTATGCAGGCTCCAAGTATGAAAATGTTAGAAGCTTTTCCTAATGACACATATGATAAATCTTCTCTGGGGGAAAATTAGAAGTTGCAGAGTAGCTTTAAGAAAATGGGTTTCTTGCCAGGTGTGGTGGCTCGAAGCTTTAATCACAGCAATGAAGAAGGAGAGGAAGGCAACACTCTGAGTTCTGGGCCAGCCATAGCTACCTGCCTCTGCTCCCTGAGTGCTGAAATTAAAGGCATGTTGATTGTATTTTTCATTAATTGTGCACTTGCAACTCGATTCTATATCAATATAGGTATTTTGAAACATATTTATTGTATAATCTGGAAATTAAGTCACAATGCTGTACACCCACTTATCTAGTGTTTTTTTTTTTTAAATAAGGATTAAAAAAAATAGGCAAGAATAGGCAAGAAGAAGAAAGAGTAGACAATAACTTCACCACAATAATAACTTCTGGAAATCAGAGATTCTTCCATGTGAGACTGCAAGAATTAATTACATAAATCATATAGCTCTATTATTTAATCAAAAGTCCTTTGAATCATGTCTTTTACCATACAGAAGGAGCCACCATTAACATTTTGGGCCTTTACAAATTGGATCTAATATTACTTTTGCTTCCTTCCAGTCTCTTTTCACTTGAATCTGTTTATACAATTTTTCTGCACTTGATGTGACTTCGGAATCTACATTTCTTTTCTTTCTTTCTGTATTTTTTTAAAAAAGATATTTTCTTTAATTACATTTCAAATGTTATCCCCTTTCCTAGTTTCCCCTCCAAAAACCCCCATCCCCTCCCCCATCCCCCTGCTCACCAACCAACCCACCAACTCCCGCTTCCTGATCCTGGCATTCCCCTATACTGGGGCCTAGAACCTTCAGCGGACCAAGGGCTTTTCCTCCCACTGATGACCAACTAGGCCATCCTCTGCTATATATGTAGCTAGAGCCATGAGTCCCACCATGTGTTTTCTTTGGTTGGTGGTTTAGTCCCAGGGAGCTCCAGGGGTACTAATTAGTTCATAGTGTTGGGGAATCTACATTTCAAAAGACCTATCTATCTATCTACCTACCTACCTTCCTTCCTTCCTTCCTTCCCTCCTTCCCTCCTTCCTTCTTTCCCTCCCTCCCTCCCTCCCTCTCTCCCTCCCTCCCCAATTCTGAAAACAGAGACAGTATGGATGAGGATGGTGTATGTAGAGTAAGTTTCTCCTTCAATTTAAGTGTTCTCGAAAAGCACCCAGTGAGAAGTTGGCAACTCTTTTTAAAGGACCTGGAGTAGGTGACTTCAGGTTGTTTTAATTTTTATGAGTCATCTCAGTGTTGAAGCCAATACCTAGATGGACTAGAAGGAGGCCATGACCAGACTGCTTTAAAGGTCTTGCCTACTCATCCTGAGTGCCTGTTAGTCAACTTACATAAGGAAAGGTTATCTAAGAAAAGTTAAAGGGAGACATTCTGAAGGAAGTATAACTACTACTGTATGTGCATGCATGTGTGTGTGTATGTGTGTGCGAGTGCGTGTGCATGTGTAGGTACTAGGTGTCCATGCATGTAAGCACACATAGTGTGGTAGCCAGATGTTGACATCAAATACAGTCCTTAGGTGCTTTATACCTTATTTTTTGAGACATGGTCTTTTATACAACTTGGAAGCTGGCTTGTTTGACTAGACTGACTGGCCTGCAAGTTCCATTGTTCTCCTGTCTCAGCCGGTACAGAAATGACAGGCATGAGCTGCCACACCCAGCCTGTGTGTGTGTGTGTGTGTGTGTGTTTCCGTTTCCTTTTCTTTCCTTTCTCTTTTCACCTGGGATTTTGAGAATCAGCCTAGGTCCTTGTGGTTGTGCCTAATTTTCAGATGGAAAATCTGATCTCTTCATTGCATAATTTGAGGAAGAATTCTAATAATAAGCCTTTTAGCTTATATAATTTTAGGATGAAATAATACTGAATTTATATGACACATCATAATAAAGCTACCCTCTATGAAACAATGCAGGTTTTTCCTTTGTGCATGTCAAAGACGATGGATGTTGGAACAGCTGACAGTTACCTGCTTGGCAAACCATTCTCCGTCCCAAGTCCTCCCTCAGTGAACAGCTTCTAACCTTCAATTCTCTTGATTAAATCAATCACTCCTTTAAAGACTTATCTTTAACATCTGTACCAAATAAAAATATTTTAACTCTCTCTGAAGAGGAAACTCATGCTACATTGTTTAATTGAATTAAATTAGCTTTTCAGAGACATTTACCTAGGAGCTGTTTCTGGAATCAATTTGGAAAATGATCTTTATTCTGTAGCATTTAAGTTTGATTATGTTTTTCTTGGTGATTCTCCGTGGACCTGATTTACTCCTTGCCTCAGTCATCAAACCCTGGAGATTTTTTTTTTTTTTTGTAGTCAAATTAGGCATTTCCTACATCACGATTTTGCATATTTATGAAATACTGTGCACTTCCTCCTTAAATGTGGAGGTTTAAGGCATTCTTAATTCCTAAGCATAGACTGCATTTTATCATTTTAGGATCCCATAGAAGTTTCTGTAGCTGAGAGGACCACACGTTGAACTTCAGTTCTCCCAAACCTGCTTTACAAATAGAAATTTTAGAGAAAAGTAAGGGATTTTGTTGAAAAAAAAAAAAAGGCAGTTAATGTAAGGCCTTCTGTAGATACATTGCCTTGACACATTGTATATTTCATGTTCATCAAACATTGGGTTGCTGCCTTTTATTTGCATTCTCTTTTAATTACTATTTTATGAAACCATGAAGAGAAAATTCAAAATTGCTTTAAAACCCCAGATTTCTTACAGAGTTTCTCCTCAGTGATGATCTTGCAGGATATATTTTTGTATGCGTGGTGTAAACACTCTAACAGTGTCTTCCTCTTCTGATTATATCTGAAACCAGCAGCTGAAGGATTAAAAAAAACCAAAGTAATGGTTATGTGTCATAATTGGAATGTTTGGAATTGCGTTTTTCCCCCAAATTCTAGAGTATATGAGCAGTATCATTTTTTTTTCTATGCACACCTCCACTCTAACTCTTTCTGTTTCTTTCCATGCTTTGTCTCTATCTTGCTTGTGGACTTACTTGAGATCCCAACTTTCCAGCAACACCTTTCTCGAAGTCAAAGAAATTAAAACATGGACTTTGACCCTGAATACTCAGTTTTACCCCCTTTACACCACTCTTTGTCTGATTGTTACTTTGATTTTTAATAGGCATTTTCTTTATACCTTAATGATATGAGCTAATAATGAAGGACCCATGAGTAGAAACTTCCAGTTTCCTTGGAAAATCGGTTATGTCAAATGATGGTTTGCTGGGGCACACTGAATGAAAGGATGTCATGCTAAAGCAGACACATCAAAGAATGTTTTCCTGAAACAGACACAGATGACGGGATGTTTTGTTATAGCATACACGTGAAAGGAAGAGGAATGAAGGAATATAAATATGACCCCACAGAGAGAGGAAAAAGAGCATTGTTTTGGTTTGCTCTGCCTCACTATTACTAATGGCACACATGTATTGGTTCTCCTTACATTGCATTGTTGAGCTCCACTAGTGGTGATGCCATAGAGAAACTTTCCCAAGAACTTCTCATGAGGTTCCTGCAGTGGCTTGCTGCTTTGGTGGCCTTGCCTTGGGCCAGCTGGTGAGTCTTTCAGTCTCTTCAGGATTGAACTACAGCTGCTAGTTTCTGCCTGGTCTCTGATGAGAGGACCATGGCTGCTGAGTCATGTTTGGTGTTTGCTATGGGACTGAATTTCTGACCAAGAAGATGGAGCTCACCCCCAAAGACCTATTGCTAAACAGGTCCACTTCTCCCATGCCCTAAAAACTCTTTTCTTCCGCTACTTCTGTTGGGTGGAGGGCAAGAGAGGCTGAACCCTTGTTAAAATAGGCTGCCAAAAATTTATGCCTTCAGATACACTTCCTTTTTGTATAAAATCACTTGATTATGTAATTTTACTCAGAATTTTTTGATGTAATATCTATATTTTAAACATTCACAAAAGAACTTGTCAGGTCAAAGAGGCCAACAAAGACAAATGCATTCATTGTATATATTGTAAATGCCTAAAAATATTCCTTTCATTCTCTTGCACAATCCTGTCAGTATATAAAAACACCTTAAATTGTGTCATGCAAGTTTCATCAGAATGTCTCAATCGCTCATTTTATTTGAAATTTCCAGCACTTAAGCTTGTGATTTGAAAGTTATGATTGTGCATTCTTACATATTTTTCTTCAAACTCACTAGCATGTACTCTGGCTTAACATAAGTCTATAAATTCCTTTTTTGGCTTCACTTCTTCAAGCCCTGGAAGGTATAATGCAGTTTAACCATAATATTTTATATTTGTAACATGTGAATAATGCCTTCATCACAAATGGAATTAAATATTTATGTAATATGGATGAATTTGATGCCATATTGTAAATCAAGAGTGTGAAAGAGATAATTCAATCTTACTTTGAAGAGAAGATATGCTTAAAATTTTAGATCATAGACTACCAAAATAATAATGCGGAACATAAATAGGCTATATATGGAAGGGAAAATGAGTCATTGTTGGGAAGACTCGTGAAGTTTGGAATTGATTTAGTTCACTACTCCATCAGGGATATGTTAGGGAAGGCTAGGATTAGTGTTCTGTAAAAACAATCTTTGTGTGTTTTTGTGTGCAAGTGCAGGTGTGTCTGTGTGTCTATATGTCTCTGTGTACCATGATATACATATGCAAGTCAATAGACAACCTTCAGTGTTTGTGCTCTCCTTGTTTGAGACAGGCTCTCTTGTTCTCAGCTTTCTATGCCAATCTTAGCTGTCCCTTGAGATTTGATGGATTCTTCCATCTCACCATAGGACCATGCATTTGTGCTGCTACACCAGACGATGTGGGGTCTGGACATCTGAACTCAGAATCTCATGTGTCACATGAACTCAGAACCCCTGACACCTTTATAGCTGAAACTGTAGCCCAGGGGGGACATTGAACTCCTTTTGTGTCCACTTCCTTGTTTCATAGTTATAGCTGTGAGCTAACATGCCTGCCTTCTATGGTTTCACTTTTAAAAGTTAATAGTTTATGAATGTCTTGGTTTCCCTCCTTCTAAAAGACCATGGTCTAATGTTAATGAAATCATGGGTGGTCATGGAACTGGTTAGGACTATTTGGCATTTCTCCGTTCTTAGATTTGAATTTTAGTCTTCCACCAAAGTAGATACTCTCAAAAATCTACTGAAAGGGGCAATGGTTTTTTGAGTCTGACTGCATCACCCTGACTATGATCATCCTACAATGTGCTGTCTTTGCATCTGTTGTGTTTGCTTTGCCTTTCTTCCTGTAAAGATCTTTCTCGTTTTACTTCCTACAGCTCTCTTGTACTCCACTGGCATCATTTCATTCACTTATATGGGTTTTTATGTTTTTGATAACATTTTTTTTTATTCACCTAAGTTTGGAGTAGGAGACTGTGCTAGACTAGAGCTGCCGTCAGCATTGTAAGCAGAGAAAAATTTCCATCTTGCTGATTGCTTGGTTTTGCTTGGCAGTGCTGGAGAGGAAACCTGCAGCCTTCTGCACACTAGGCAAGTATTCTGCCATCTTGCTATGGCTTGGGCTCGAACTCTGTCTTTAAATACGAAGAGAACAATGTTTGTGTTCTGAAATGATGTTCATGTGCTTTGGGGGATATGAGACCACAGTAATGCACCATCTCAGAGGTCTCTTTCAGGCTTTTCCTTTACAATAACCAAGGCTCATTATCCTGGAAACTACAATAACTATAGCATTCCGATTTGAGTCTTGGCACCCTCATCTTAGTAGTCTGTAAAGATTTGGAAATCTTATAAGGTTTTCCCACTGACTTGGCATTTCATGTGCTGGAAAACTTTAGTCTCTTTTGTAGAGCTGGAAAATATAATCTACATTTCCTCTTCTCCATCGTTTGTAAGGTCTTTAACCAGAATCACTTCCAGTGCCTTCCCTGATTACTCTTTTCTGGTGAAGTAATACTTTTTTCTTTTAGTATTTGCTTCTCTTCTCCAATAAATGTTCACTTAATCCTCTGATGACTAAGTTCTTTTTAATAACTTCTGTTATTTTGGAACCTTGAGCTTTTAAAAAATATTAGTGGATTATATTGACTTGTTTTTCTTTTTAGGCGCTACATAATTTTTAATTTACTAAAAATGATTACCCTGTGATACAATCAAAGCCGGCCTTCCCCCATTATGTTTGCCAAATTCTTCAGTGAGCTTATGTGTTAGCATATACTCACAAACTTGCCAGATTGGCAAGGAGTAGTTGCAACAGAGTAGGGAAACATGAAGAAGTCTGGTTTGAAGACGTGAGTTTTGAGCATCTGCTCAAATGAAGTCATGCAGGAGTAAGAAAAAAAAGATACCATAGTAGTCATTGTCTAACCACCCATTGAAGACTCGGTTACTGCCTCTTCTCTCAACAGGGGAACTGACCTCTGCAGAGTTGCTTTCGTCAGGTGAAAACCCTGGGTGGCCACCCTGAGTCTTCACTGCCACAGCCAGGCTCAGATATTGGAACCCATCTTTTGCTTGGTTTGAAGGCACAAAGGCCCTTGGCCCTGTGGGCCTGGAAGTTTAAGCTTAGAAAGGCTTTGGATATGAGTTAGAGACTTGGGTATGACAGTGCACGCAGGACTGTGTAAGGTGCTGTCCCAGTGAGAAGACTGGTGAGTTAAAGAATGCTTAAGAACAGTGTGGTTAGTAATTGTATTCTGAGAATAATGAAGGGGAAGGAGAGGGTGCTCTGCTAGGGATGGTCCTTGGTGGTATTCCCGACCCGGGTTGTGGTTTGTGGAAAGCCCAGGCTTTGCTCCTTAGTACCACGGTTGGTAAAAGAAAATGTTCAAGTTGTTTGCAGAAATGTTTTTGAAATAAAATGGTGACGCCATCTCTTACTTATGTAACATTTCTGTTCATAGATTATCTGTGGATCCGTCTGTCCGTCCTTCCTTCCTTCCTTCCTTCCTGAAGTGAGACTACCATCACTTCTTACAACTCTCTTTTTTTTTTTTGGAATCCATGTGTTGTGTGAGTGGTGTGTTTTTGAGGAGATATTTAGTCAACATTGATTTCGTACAATAATATTTTGGTAGAGTTTGAAACTCAGGCAGTTCAGATAACTTGTTTATCATAGAACATTGCGAAAAAGGAGAGTCATTTTAAATTGACCAGTTTATATGAAATGCTGTTTGAAACTGAAATTTAGAGGAGGCATTCTAGGTATATGCATGTAGTTGCTTGCCTTGCAAAAGAGCTCACATTGAGTTTTGAGAAGAAATAGGAAGGTTGCATTAATAACACAAGAAAGACCCATAAAAGGAGTTTTTCATCCCGAACCTCATAAATACATTTTCTCTGTTTGTAGATGATGCTGGGTGGTCATTTGTGATCTGTTCCCAGCAGGCCTTGGGGCATGGAATGAAACAAGACTGCATGCCAGGCTGGTTGCACACTGCTCCCCAAAATATTGTTGTCTGCCCTTACCCTTTGTTCCACAGGAACTTTCCAGAAAGAAACCCCCTCTTCGGTTTAAGCACCTTATTATTATTATTTGTAAAATACATAAGAATATGGCATATTAACTGTGGCAATGAAGTAAGTCCAACTAAAGACATCTTTAGATCCCCAAATAATCACATTAAATATTTATTCTTGCTGCATGGAAAGCAAGTTTAAAATGAATTTCAGCATTAAAATAAAAATACTAATTTTTCTTCTTAATGCTTAATATTTAAATATTAAAGGTACTCTGTCAAATCAGAACATTTTGCTCATCAAGTAATTACCAATTGATTTTCTAAAGCAGTATAGATCTAATAAGAACACACAGAGTTAAGCTGTAATTTCCAACAGATAGGGGGCTTCTTTACTGACTCCTTAGATTCTAAAATACAATTTTTCCATTATGGGAAATCTGTTTATGTCGGGCATAAATAATCCGATATTTGCTTTGCTAATGATCCAGCTTATGTGAAAATCACGTTACCGGATTTAATGATGTAACCTCTGCTCTGCGACCTCGTGTGTTCTGGAGGCTTGGGAGGCTTGTCAAGGGCATTTCCTTTTATTTATTTTAATTTTACCTGCCATTTAAAGCATTGAGTGACCCTTCATAATTTTATTATGAAACCGTAAAATAAGGAAGGACTAGTTGATTATTTTTTACTTTAACTTTTGTAATCTCATATAATTCAGGTCTTCTTTGTGTTCTCATTTTTCAGGTCAAATGGTGATGTGTTTGCAATGTCTCATCACAGTAGCAGGTCGGGTAGCATCGTACATTTTAAGTATTTATTGTTCTTACTTTATTTTTTATCTCTGTTCCCTCTTTCAGTCGAGCAGCACATTGAGCAGGGACTTGATGGGGAGGCAGGCAAAGGAGGATTAACCCTCAGGTGAATGGATCCAATTGGCATTGGCCACCTCACTGGATCTTAAATGCTCTGGTCCTGTCACCTTGCTTGACAATTGTAGATCCACAAGTTCTTAGAGCAAGCCACTATTAACTGCTTTAGATCGTCTTTGCCTTTATGTAGGGTTTTGGAATCTCAGAGACCAAAGTGAGTGAATTTATTATCTAAGTCCTTTTATCAGCTCTAAGATTTTATGTGTGTTATATTGAGAAAGTTATCATGCTGCTGTTTCCAGACAGGGCTTATGAACATTTTACTTGATGATAGCAAATGGTTTTGGTCAAGGGGCAATAATTTTGCCGCAATTAATTTCTAATTCTCTCTTGGAATTATTTTTTTATAAGAACCTTAAAGCAGTTGTTCAAAAAGATTTTGTTTAGGTCTAGATTTATCTTCCTGTTTGATTATAATACATGGGATTATAATGGCTAATTTTACAAAAAAGCATATAATAAACTAATTTCTTTGATTGAAATCACTTTAATCACTAATAGATAATTTCCCTATTAGCCTTCTTGATTAATTTTTTATGGCTTTCAGTACTAAGTTTTCTCTTCTAAAATGCCTTTTAATAGATCTATGCAGATCTCGCTGGATCTGAGTGTTGTGTGGCTAAACTGTTTCCTTCTTTTAAAAGTTAGCATCCATTGTATTCTTTTCCTAAAATTCTAACTATTTGTATTGTTTTGGGATTGATGAATAGACTTCTTTAAAATGTACAGGAAACTTAATATATTTTCTTACCTTCAAGTTGATCAGTAACTTCCTTTTAAGAGACTATAATTTTATTTAGCAGTCAAGTCTATTGTTTTTATGTGGGTTGTATTTCAGTGGTATTTTCTGCATTAGCCATAACAAATTTTTAATCCCAGCATGCCTCTATGTTTTTATAGTATGTCAGCACGTGCTAACAGGAAAATTATACTTATCAATCCAACTGAAATGTAATTGAGGAGACAAATTGCCGAAGTCCCTCACAGTTCATCCTGGAGCATTTGCTGTTAGTACAAAAGAAGAAGGTCCTACTAAATACTATGGACTTGGTTTGCATGCATTTTTTAGTGTCTTAATACAATAAAAGGGAATTTAGAGTTCTGAAGAAATGGTAGGAATCCACCCAACTCCCTGCCCCCAATAGCAAATGGGTGAGGGTTTATGATACTAAAACTCTTGACTCAGAATGAGAAAGAATATAAAACAAAATAAGCCAATTCCCTCTTTATATGTATGTGTTTCTTGGAAAGTTGAATTGCACATGAACAGAATAACCCATGTGTGTGCTCTATACGTGTAGTTTTATCCGTGAATTTTCACAGTGCTACTTACTCTTCTTGCCTCGTTCTCATCAGCATCGAACTCCTTGTACAGTGATGCATCACACAGAGACATCCTCATCCAAGTAGCCGAGTGCTTCACCCCTTTCTCCGTCCTGCCCCCTCACTTCCCCTCCACACAGTCTGCATCTTTCCATCATCAACTCTTCTCTTTTATAAAGTCATGCTTTCTAGGTTCTCTATATGTGAGAAAATGTGATCTGTATCTGTGGGTCTGGCTTATGTCGCTTAATGTGATTACCTTCAGTCCCATCTATTTTCCTACAAATGACATAATTTCATTCTTTTTTTATGGCTGAAACGCTGCTCTGTGTGTGTGTGTGTGTGTGTGTGTGTGTGTGTGTGTGTGTGTGTGGTGTGTGTGTACATACTACATTTCCTTTATCATAACCCACTTTTGGAAGATACTGTGTCAATCACACTGTACCACTCAACTTGGCATCCCCTTCTCCATTGGAGTTTCCCGTCTTCTGTTTTTAATTACATTGATTTGAATCAATTTTTAATTTCTAATTTATGGAACTGATCGTGTATTTCTAGAAATGGATGTTAGGGTTGGCAGTTGGGCTCTTCAACTCTGTGTCCTGTCCTGTAAAATAGCAGTAAGAACATCAATTCAGAACACCTCAGCATAGCGAAGGGCAAGTAGAGATAGTCTCACCCCTAACCAAGAGGCTATTTGCAGTTGATTGCTGGTGGGAGAGGGAACACAGTTTTCTCCAGTGGAGCATCCCTGGGTCTATTGACCTCATTCTATGGTAGGCCACAGGCCCAGGAGTAGTTGGTCAATAAAAAGCAGACTGTGTGTCTTTTATTTATTTTTTATTTTATTTAATCTTTTTTTTTTCACTCCAGATTTTATTCCCCTCCTGGTCCACCCTCTGATTGTTTCCCATCCCATACCTCCTCGCTCCCCTGTCTCCATGAGGATGTACCCACCCCCGTGTGTGCCTTTTTTTGTTGTTGTTGCTGTTGTTTGTTTGTTCGTTTTGTTTTTGTCTTTTGTCTGTTTTGATTTTCTTTTTAGTTTGTTGTTGTGGGGATCTTGGAGGGAAGGAGAGAGAATGAAATTGGGTGGTTAGGGAAGTGAGGAGGTTCTGGGAGGAGTTTGGGGAAAAAGGGATATGATCAAAATATATTATATCAAAAAGATGAATGCATAATTCCTTAAAGAAAAATAACTCTTTTAATGTTAATTCATTTCAAAATGTTGAGGAAACTTATTTCTAATAAAACAAATGTCAAATTAAAATGTAAAAGCGAGAGTATCTGTCCATGGAAGATGGTGTGGGAGTGAGATGCTACACAGCTTGTTCCTAGCGTCTAGCAATGCTCTCTAAGTATGTGCTCTCTTTCTATTTCAGTTCTCGATATAGCACCGACAGCCTGCCTTACTGGTTACTGTATGTCGATGCCTTTCTAAAATAGAGTGAGGGGAATTTACAAAGCCAGTTGATCAGTTTTAATGAGAAAGTATTTTCTTATAAATTGTTTCCAGCTGTAGACCTTTTTCAGTTACAAATATTCATATTTAAAAATGTAAGTGTTTAATTAGAGATAAAAACATTGTAGAGACAAGCTTGTACTCTTCCCTTATTACTCAATTTGGTATCCTTCCATTTTCATTTCAAATGATTTCCTCTAAACAATCAGGCCAATTGTATATTTTTAGTGTGAATGACATTTTCTCTTGGATGGATTATGGAAAGTCTGGTTAACTTTAGCACTATTGGAGCTCGAAGAGACATTAATATTAAACAAGTGTTTAGTTGCAGGACATGATCAAGTTTACATTGTTGCAGAGCCTTAATTAAACTTTTATTAAACTGTGTAAACCACGATCCAGTTTGAAAGTAGATAGACATCTGTTTCAAATATTATTACTACAGCTAGAAATTAATAGCCCTTTTCTTTTGAGTCTGAACATTTCCCTTAGGAAGCCTTCATTTGCCTTTTCTCATGCTTGTTTCTCTTTGTAAGTAACTTTGAGGCATGGATTATTTTAAAAATCAATTTTAGTAATTTAGAAAAGCATATGAAATAAAAGCAGGTTAGTCTTTGGAAATATTCTATTGAAGAATAATAAACCAAGACTCCTTCTTGTTTTATGTTCAAACCAAAGCTTGGTAGTTTTAGTAAGGCACCACATTATTGTGGCTGTCTTCACCTTGGTAGCCACCATGCTGTCTACCCTCCTGCTTGCTCTGTCTTGCCTTTTCCTTTGGAAGTGATGACAAAGTCTAGACAAATGTTTGCATTATTTTGCTCACTTAACAAACACAGTCACATCGCCTTCCTTTGTGCTGGTGATCCCGAAAGAGACTTCAGGGAACATAACTTGTAGTTAATTTTCTGTTTATTTCTCATTCTGAAAAGAAAACTGCATATCTTATTTCATTCAGAATTATTTATGCTGTCTAGATCACAAAATACCAGCATTTACATTTATGTTAAAGAATGCTTATGAAAATAGTTGAAATGCACACACTTTGTTGTTGTAAAATGCAGAACTAGTTCTTTACTAGATTGCTGCCTCTTAGTTCTTCAGCATCTGATTATTAGTGAATGTTGGGTCAATGGAAATAATATTAAAAAGGCGGGGAAGAAACTCGTTTTCTTATACTTTGTCTTTCGTACCTTCTTTAAGTCATCATGGTCCACATCATGGTCATATTGAAATTCTCTTAGGTCCTTAATCCATTTGCAGTTGAATTTTGATTGTGGGGTATGAGTGAGCTTTCATTTTCTATATAACCAATTCTCCAGATGAAACCTTTGAACATGCCTATTCCTGAGTGATTGTACATTCATTACCACTCTCTTATGTTGTTTATTTTTCCCCCTCTCTCTCCATGAGACTCTTATTGGTTTACTTGCTATTCTTGAAGATAGTACTTCACTGTCTTCCTAAACTGTCATTCTGAGTTCTGCTACCTACTTGGGTATGTCCCTTCATTTCTGTGTTTTATTTTGTTTTGTTCTTGTTTTATTCTGTTTTGTTTTGAAGTCTAGGCTTTCTTCTTTCCACTAAGTTCCATAGTAAGCTTTTCAAGTTTTTGTTGTTGAAATTCCAGTGAACTTAAATGTGACTTTTATCATCTCTATGTTTACAGTCTTTTTCTTTCTATGAGATGTGGCATATTTTGTTAGTTTTTTTTTAATATTCTAATGAAATTTCACTTCTTAAGAGATATTCTTCAATGAAACTTGGCACATACTGTGTTGTAATTGCGCCTAGATATTTTATCTTTTTGTTCTTTTGAAAAATAAAACTTTAAAGGGTTTCCTAACTTTTTTGAATAAAAATTCATCTGTTCCTTATGTCCTGTTATTGGCAGGATTTTGACTATGGATTTTTCTTTCTTTCTTTCTTTTTTTCTTCAGAGAGACCTTTTTTTTTTTTTTTTTTTTTTTTTTTTTAATGAAAGCATTTGTGTTACTTATAAGTCACCATGTTATCCTTTACTTAATCTAGTGTGGTGGCTAGGAACATAGGATAATGTGGGATAGAAAGAGTGGTTGTACTCATATTTTTCATTTTCTTTTTTATGAATTATTTTATTTATATTTTAAATGTTATCCCCCTTCCAATCATCCCACTCCCTCTCCCCTTCTCTTCTATGAAGGTGCTCTACACCCACCTACACCCACCTTACCCCTCTAGCCTTCCCCTTCTCTGGACCAAAAAATTAACAATTAATTAAATTCTCTTAAATTAAAGAGATTCTCTTAATTAAATTAATTAAATTCTTTTTCTTTGTTGGGTCTTTGTGTGATTTAGGTATTAGCGTAAATGTGGCTTCATGGAATGAATTGGGTAGTGTTCCTTCTGTTTCTATTTTGTGTAATAGTTTGAGGAGTATTGATATTATGTCTTCTTCGAAGGTCTAATAGAATTCTGCACTAAAATCATCTATCCCTGGGCTTTTATTGGTTGGGAGATGTTTAATGATTGCTTCTATTTCCCCTGTTGGTTATGGGACTGCTTAGATAGTTTATCTGACCCTAATTTAACTTTGGCATGTGGTATCTGTCTAGAAAATTATTCATTTCATCTTGATTCTCCAGTTTTGTTAAGTATAGGCGTTTGTAGTAAGATTTGATGATTAATTTGCTCAGTTTCTGCTGTTATATCTCCCTTTCTTATAGAGACAAATTTCAGTGTGTGAGTAAAAGAATAATTGTTCCTGGCATTTTGTTTTGAAGCAGATTCTCATTATGTCTCTGTTGTACCCATTTTTAATTTTAAGTAATTTTCTCCTATATGCTATTTAATTTATTTAATTATTAATTTATTTAATTATTAATTTAATTTTAAGTAATTTTCTCCTATTTTACTTTGGATTCGTCATAAGTGGGTACTTAATTAGTTTTGGTATCTTTGATATTGTAACAATTTTCCATCCAATCACTTTCTGTGGTAGAATTATTTATTTTCTCTGTTAAACTAGTGTAATATTACTGGGACAGTTTCTTTTAATCATGATGTGTATTTGTGTATTTAGCTATATACTGCTAAGATTTGGTTTGTTAATCTCATTTAGGATTTTTACATCTATATTTAAGACTAAGATTAGTGCTTTTAGTAATGAAAATGTAAAAATAACTTTTATTGTCTATGACCACTAGCCACCAATCTAAGTTCTTGATTTGTCTGGCTTAGGTGATCTGTTTAAACAGAATCACGCAACACATTATCTTTTGTCCACTTAATGCTTTTAAACTCCAATTATACTATAGCAGAAGCTATTACTTATTAATTTTTATTGTCAAGCCAATTTTCAGTTTTGTAATTCCGTTGCACAGATTGACCACATGTTTGTTCATTAGTAGATGGACATTTGGATTGTTTATACTTATGACGATGTTAATAATGTTTGTGCCCAAAGGATTGTGTGCACGTGTATTTTGCTCTTTCTTGGGAGCATACCTGGAAGTGTCCCTTCTGAGTTATGCGGCAAATCTCTGTTTAATACTTTGAGGAACAATTGCAATATTTGCTGAATTGGTTACAGTAGTTTACAGCTCAACAATAGTGTACAAGGTTTCCAGTCGTTCCACACCTCGCAGATCTGAGGACAAGTGGCCCATTGTGCTTGCATTTTCCATATCAAATTCAACCAGAAAAGGAGCTAGCGTGTTTTGAACATTGCCTGTCTTAGGTATGCACATAACTTGCTCTTCTAAGTCCCTAGCTGTAAAGAATTAACAACCATATATATATATATAGCACCTATTTTCTGCAGTCATTGAAGGTGTACAGAACTATAAACACTTAGCCACTTTACAAAGTCACTTGAGTATTGATGCCTTTCAGAGTACAGGAGATATCCTGGAACTAATCCTTGTAGATACAGTGGAACAATTGTGGTTTTGTTGGCAGCCATGCTAGTAGATAGATGTACAGTGATTTCTTCTGATAACCAATTTGTGTCTTAATGATGAATACTTATGCCAGATATCATTTTGGTCATTTCTACATCTGAATTGGACTAATACATGTTCAGATCCTTTTGCCTATTAAAAGGCTATTAGTTTGACTTGAGAGTTCTGTATTTCATATATTCTGAATACAAGCCTGTGTCAAATACACGAGTTGCAAATGTTTTCTTCTGTAATGGGGAGGGGGAGGCTCCTCCTCTCCTCCCCTCCCCTTCCCCCTCCCCTTCCTCCTCCCCCTTCTCCCCTCCCCTCCCCTCCCCTCCTTCTTGAGATAAGCTCTCACACTGCAGCTCTGGATAACCTGGAGCTCACTCTATAGCACATTCAATTTCTTGGCAATCCTCCTGCATTGGTCTCCCAAGAGCTGGGATAGAAGACATAAGCCACAGGCATATTTTCATTTTCTGTGGCCTTCACTTTCTTATTTTCATGCTTCACATTGATATTAATATAATGAATAGAGCTCTATGTCAGGAGGGAAATAGTAGAGTGTATCTGTGGCTCACAGGGTCAGAGGCTGAATGGCTTCACAGTGGAGACTATAGGTTGAGGAGCTGAGGTAACGCTCTAAAAAAGCTGTAGGCCTCATATCAGTGGTGGTATGAGCTCAAAGCTGAAGGTCTGCACCCCTGGAGAGCTGAGTACAACCGCAAATTAAAAGAAGTTCATGGGCAGTGGCAACGTCTAAAAACACAGTAACTCATGATGTTGCTGTTTCTTTCATTTGGGTCTCTAGCCTAGTGGATAGGGTCACCCATGTCCATGATGCATTTCTCTCATCAGCTCACTGACTCATTGGCTGTTTATCGTGAAACACCATTTAGAGACACACCTACAAGTGTACCTACTAATTTTGTACACGACTCTGTTCAGTCACATTGATAGCTAAATTGAATTGTCACACAGCATACTGACAATCCATTGCTTAATACATGGTAATAAATATCAATACCCACTTTTCACTCATAGTTTTGAAACACAGCTTTGATTGGCATAAGATTGATTATTGAAAGTTTGTCTTTCTTTTAGCCCCTTGAATATGGTAAACCCAGTGCCTTCTAGCCTGAATTGCTTCCAAACGAGAAGTTAACTGTTAGTGGGGTTTCCTTGTCTGCAACAAGTCAGTCTTGTTTTTCCTCTTTCTTGTTTTTCCTCTCTTTCTCGTCTTTGAGTATTTTTAGTATGATGTGTCTGGGTGTGTATCTCTTTGTGTTTATTTTGCTTGGAGTTTGCTGAGCGTCCTGGATTACTGTTTTTTAAATTAGTATTTCATCAAATTGGACAAGTATCAGTCCTTCCCTCTCGCCGGTGCTGTTCTTGCTCTTTACTCTCTGGGCTTTGGTGGTTCCATTTGGGATGCGTGTTCAGCAGCATCTCACATTTCTCCAAAGCTCTGCCTATTTTCTTCATTTATCACAACTTGTAGATTTGATGATGTAATCTGTATTGGCCCAGTTTGTTCATCCTTCTGTCCGTTCACAAGCAGAGTTAAGCCCTTCTGTTCCATTTCTGTGCCAGTTATTTTACTTTTTGTAGCTAGAATTTCTAACTTAAAAACAATGGCTCTGTCTTTGTTGACCTTTCCTGTCTGATGAAATCTGTTTCCATCGCAATCTTTATTTCTTTGAGGGTGAATCCTTACTTCTTTGGGCATATTTATAGCTGTTACTTGGGGGTCTGTTCCATTTGCTTTCTTGGTCCTGTCAGGTAGTTCTGGGTACCTGCTTTTCTGTCTTACTTTTTTTCTCAGCCCTTCTTATAATTGTTGGGAATTAGACATTTTAGGTAACAAAGCAACTCTGGAATCAGAGTCTTCATACTTTCTGATAAACATTTTTGTTGCTTGTTTCTTTAGTTACTTGGAGGGACCATCTTATTTTCCTAAAGTCTGCCATTTCTGTGGTTACACTGAGATGGTTTATATAGTGGTACCAAAATAACTAGTAGCCTCCATTAATTGCTGACTAATAATGCTTTGGGGCACGTATTGCTTCATTGATTTAGTTTTGGGTCACTGTGTAAGCATAACCTTTGGGGCCAGTGTTTGAGGTTTGATCTATCCGTAGAAGGGCTGTTAGCATCTCTTTTCCTAGTTGTCTTTGGTAAACTCTCTGGCCTGTACAGTAGTTGATGGCTCTCTGGTACTACCCATTTCTATCAACATAACCCCTGTTTCCAGGTTGCTCTTTGGTTTGAACTTTCTCTACAGTCTGTAACATGAAGTGGAAACTTTTTTTTTTTTTTGGAAAGCCTGTTAAATAATGTTTTGATGGGGCACACAGGTGAAAGGATGTTTCGTTAATGTAGGCACATAAAGGAATGTTTCGCTAAAGTAGACAGAGATGAAAAGATGTTTTGCTAAAACAAACACATAAAAGGACATATGATGTTAAGAAGGAATATAAATATAACCCAACAGATAGTGGACAATGCTCGATGGTATTGGTATACCTTGTCATTTTTTTTTTAAACTGGTTATCATTTGTTGTGGCTTTATAGAAAAAAATATCAAAAAAATGTTTGGTGCTGTTCTCCCTGCTTCTTGCTGCTTCTATGGACTCAGGCCGATTGGCAGAGTGAAATGGAAGTTTCTGGATATGTCAGCTGATACAGACTCAGGTGAAATTTTGTCAAGACAGACTCACATGGTGTTTTGCTGAGACAAGACCCATGAGAGGACAGGTAATATTTAGAGGGAGTATTAATAGTACTCAACAGTGGCAGCTGGCTTGCATAGCTTTACAGCAATGCTTTGTGGGTCTTACATCTTTGTCTTTACTGATCTTTGTTGAGAGAAGCATGGCAGAGAACTCCTGTTGTCCCTGTTGTCCCTGGTCATTCCTGCTGATTCGTGCCAATTCAGCAGAGGCCTGACTGTTTCTGCTGGGTCCTACCACCACTGCTGACTTATGTTTGCTCTCCTTACACTGTCAAAATGGACTACTGGTATTAGGCAGTTAGAGATTGAAATCTCCCCCAAAGAACTACTTCTAAACAACATATAGCAGAGCCTTGCAGTTGCGATGCCACTAAGAACTGTAGGTTGAGAAGGGTCACTGACTCCCTCCTCTTGGTAAGAGGGTTTTTTCCTTGACTGGGAAAAGAAGGATCCTCATTTTCCTGGCCACATTAATTGAGAATGAAGTTTCTCTCCAGTTAACCTTAGGATAGATGAACCATGCACAGTCTGTGCATCAAAAGCCATGGGGTCTCCCTTTCCTGTCAACGTTGATGTATTTTCATTAATGAATGTTTCTTGATTTGCTTTATACTCTTATTGATGCAGATCTTTAAGAGTGATGGGGCCTTTCTCATGACTCAAGGACTCAGGTGATGGACACTAAATAGACGTTAAAAGTCAACTGGAATATCTCATGCTGCCAATGTTCAGAGATGTGGAGTAAATAGAGCAAAGCAGCAAATTGTATTGAAGGAGGAGGAGGAGAGAAGAAGAGGAAGAAGAAGAAGAAGAAGAGAAGAAGAAGAAGAAGAAGAAGAAGAAGAAGAAGAAGAAGAAGAAGAAGAAGAAGAAGAAGAGAAGAAGAAGAAGAAGAAGAAGAAGAAGAAGAAGAAGGAGAGAAGAAGAAGAAGAAGAAGAAGAAGAAAAGAAGAAGAAGAAGAAAAGAAGAAGAAGAAGAAGAAGAAGAAGAAGAAGAAGAAGAAAAGAAGAAGAAGAAGAAAAGAAGAAGAAGAAGAAGAAGAAGAAGAAGAAGAAGAAGAAGAAGCAGAAGAAGCAGCAGCAGCAGCAGCAGCACAAAAAGAAGAACAAGAACAAGAAAGACTAAGAAGATTCTTATAGGCAGGGTGGGGATAGGGTAATAGGAAGGACTCAAGGATATTACTATTGAGTTGTTTATCTAGAGGTTCTAATAGGACTTATGCCAGAATCTGGACAAAGTCATTTTATTGAGGCCAGTTATCTCTGGGCATAGGCTGATCAGTCCGTGGTGCACTCTTTTCTGGCCCAAATGGGGATAATCAACTCCACACTGTTTCCTCTGTGGAAACAGATACTATGAGATCAGCTTTCAATTTTTCTTACTTCGTCAGGGATCATGACATGCCAACCTAATGGAAAAGACAGAAATGTAACATATTTTTCAGTGTTTTGTATATCTTTTTTTATAAGATTAGAATTACATCCTTGGAAAGTGTGATAGAACTTTGTAAAGTTATCTGGGCCTTTGGGATTAATTTGAAACTATTGATTGGATCTGTTGCTATTGTTTTCAGACTGTCTCTTTCTCTAAATCAGCTTTTCATATTTGTAATTTTTTTTTTTCTTAAAAGGCGTAAAATTCACACTGGGCCCACTTATCCTCTCCCATGATGCATCTGGTTTTATGCTCAGACCTTGTTTGCAGACCTTCAGTTTGGAGAGTGGGCCAGGGCATTGTTGGTAGTTAAGCCCTGCGCATCTTCGGGGTGGCTTCATTTTTAGTGCTGTAAGTCCGCTTAATCTCCTCATGCTTATTTTGGAGCAGCCCTCAAGTGATCTCTGGTGCAGCAGCCACAACAAATCCATGGGAATGTTTTGTTCCACGGAACTTTTCAGCGCCGTAACTTTCCCCAACAACTGCTTACAGAGGTCACACATTGTATCTTCACAAGACCACAGGGCTTCTGACCAGTGAGTAGGGAGACAGGGAGGAGCAGGGAGACAATCAGTCCATTTAGCCTCTGTTGAGGTGTTCTCGGGCCTTGTAGGTCCTATGCGAGGCGGAGTCAGTCGTTTGCTCTTCCATCCTTCCCCCTTCTCTCTTTACCCTCTCGCTCTTGCTCACTGGTTGTTACATCAGCTCCTTCCTACAGAGAACCTTTGGTGCAGATCTGCTTCAGACTGATTTCTAGCAAACCGAAGCAAAACCAGTCTTAACTAGCAAGAGGCCTAGCAAACGGATACTTGAGATAGGTTGTTCTCTGCGTGGATCACTTTCCCCCTTAAAACCAATGTAAGGTTGCTGGCAATAGTAGCTGGTGCATATTGACGTCACAGTGATTGCGGCTTTGATGGTTGGAGACTTAGTGTGACAAATGTATGAAAGACAAAGCATGTGGCCGCTGCACCCACATGATTAACACTGCAGAGGTAAGTTAAGGATTTCTGTGTTTGGCAGCATCTTGTCCTTTTAAGTGAAAAGGATGGTTCTCCCAGGGCATTGCTGGACAACTTAAGGCATGCTGTGAAAGACGGTTGGGGGAGTGTCTATGTAACTATTTTCAGAGAGATTTCACTTCTGTATCTATAGAAAAGTTAACAATAATATAAAACTAATGGTCATAAAACTAAAAAAAATAGATTTATAATTTTGGCAGGCCACTTATATCAAAGATAGATTTTGGTAGAATAAGGGCTGATTATTTCATGGATGGACTTGATGTCACGGGCCTTCAAATCTCTCTGCTTTTATCTTATTCCAAGAAAAAAAAAAGACCTGTTTTCTTTGGATTCCATGCAGTGACTACCTGGACTTTGTGCTTTGTAGGACTATGCTTATTCTCCTCATGTTCACTGTGCTTCTCATTATCTCGATGGTCAGACTGAGTAGGGTTCCAACATGAACAAACATGGTAGTATACAATCCCTGTTAGAAGAAGAAAAAAATGTCATCATGGTGTGTGTGTGTGTGTGTGTGTGTGTGTGTGTGTGTGTGTGTGAGAGAGAGAGAGAGAGAGAGAGAGGGAGAGAGAGAGAGAGAGAGAGATGTATACTTTCTCTTTGGTTAAAGGAAAGGTGCCAGAACTTTGCTATGTGCTATGGTGAACAGGTATGAGTTGCTACATTTGTAACACATTTGGGTTAATATGATCAGATACTAGTCTTTCGAAGACACTTCTGTTGAGTGTTCAGTTCTGCTGAGTGCTGGGTAGGGCATTAGATTCCTGGAAGTAGATCAACTAGGAGGATGACTTACATAGAATACACGCATGTATTGTTAGCGTGGTCTCTGATGCTTTCTCTGTCTCCGGACCTGGGACAGAGGAGACAGAGGGGTTTACAAAGGGCAGTGTGAGGAGGATGTAGTTTTCTGCTTTCCTCATGTAAGTTCTCTGCCTTCGGATTGTTAGCTAAATTTTGTGGTATGTCTTCCTACATTTTGCCAAGGATGAAGAGATTTTTCTTTTCATTGCCCCAATTTATGCAATAACATGGTCATTTTGATTGGGGTAAATCTGGGATTTTTATTTCTACAGAGTCTAAGATGGCCACTTCTTCATGTGCTGCCAGCATCCTTTAACTTTCTACAAATAGATGAGATATTTAGATGGGTTGGTAACAGCCGTAGTTAGATTTTTGCTTAACAATTAAGAGTGCAGTGGATTCATCATCTGGGTCTTGGACTATGAGGCCAATAGCAACGTCTCTAAGGAGTGGCATGTACAAGCATCTGCCTGTGCCTGTAGGAGGCTTTAAATTACATTTCTGTGTCCCTTTTGAAGAGTTTCTGAGTGAGTATGATTGTGTTTAGCTCACACATTTATATTTGTCACAAATACTCTGAATGATGCTTATTAAAAGGCATGCTTGGCCAACATTCACATGGATTAAATAGACTGACAAATAGCATCAGGTGCCAAAAACATCAACTGCCTCTGTCAAAGGGCACTTGTGACATTAGATGCAGACTGTTTGCTGTTCCCCTTACCTGGATTTGTAATAATAATTGTGCTGGGAAATATTTCCTTATAAAATTACATGATGTCTTCATTGAAATAGCTAGATTAAGTGTTTTTTTTTTAACTGTTTCTTTATAGACCTCATCCAATTCTTTTATAGAAATGGGGAAACCCACTTGTGATTTTACAAGGATCATGTTTAGTGAGTGATGGAGGTTGTATTAAACCCAAGCATTGTTGGTGTGTGTGTGTGTGTGTGTGTGTGTGTGTGTGTGTGTGTGTGTATTGTGATATGTTGTGTTGAATATGTGGGTTTGTGTAGGTGGTAGACCAGGAGCTAATGTCAGATTTCTTCCTCTGTTGTCTCTCACCTTATTATTTCTAAGATTGGATTTCTCAATGATTCTGGAACTTTCCATTTCAGCTAAACAGGCTGGCATAAGCAAGCTGCCAGGATCTGCTTGTCTCTGTCCCCAACTCTTAGTCCTGGAATTACAGAGCCATGCTGCTGAGCCCAGATGTCGTGTGTATTCTGGTAGTCTGTGTAGACTCTCATGCTTGTGTAGCAAGCTCTTGATCTGGCCATCTTCCTAACACCAAGTAAGCATTCACAAAAATGTATGCTTTGATTCCATCTTCCTTTTTCATTCCAAGGTACCTGGTATCAGTACCCCTGCTGTTGCTGGTTTAATTATTTCTCAGTAGAAAGCAATTCTACTAAGAGGGTGCAATTTTATGAAGGGATTGCTACCACTTCAAACTGAGTGGGTTCCAGAGCTCTTAAAGCATGCTAATAATACATGAAAACAGAAGGAAGCTGTGCTGCTATCTGTCTTTTGGTTATGGGTCTCCAGGAATATAGTTAATAAGGTTATACTCAAAGCAACATTACCATCACCCCCAACATCTATCCACACTACCCCCAGACTGTTCCTGTTGCTGCGTACATTTGCTCTGAAGCCATGAGACAGCGTCCTCCCGACGTCTGTCCTCACTGACAGATCTCTGGCAGGTGCAGATGCCTCTGGCCTAAGTGCCTAACTTTTCTAGTGACATGTGTCAGTCAGGCAAGGCTGTGGGGGAGTGTTCAGTCAAGCAGCTGATAACCCAACGTGTTGACTGGGGCAGAGGACGGCAGGGTATGATATACTCTTGAGCCCGTGTGGCTGAAGAGACCCAAGCAAATCCAGTGACACCGTGTATGCAGTAGAATAATAAATAAATAAATCCAGTGACACCGTGTATGCAGTAGAATAATGAATCTTAGTCTTGAGAACCCATATTCATGTTGCTCCCCAGAAAGCACTAGGCAGAGCCTAACACAGAGAAGAGCTGTGTCTCATTGAGAAACTTGGCTCATGTGAGTCCTTGTGGCACTTAAACACTAGCATGTTTAGTGTCTGTTTCATAACCTAGGTTTTTTGTTTTTGTTTTTGTTTTTTAATCTCCGAGTCTGAAGTCAAAGAAATACTGTGGCTGGCACTCAGTATATGTGGAGCGCAGAGGTTTCTAGTGTACAATGCCTGCCTGTCAGTCACACTGCTGAGGACTGGCTAAAAGACCAGGCCTTTTGCAGAGATGCCTGAGTAGACAGAGATTGTGTTGGATCAGAAAGCCAACTCAGGCCTCAGAGTCTCATATGAAGGAGGGCTACTGACTTGAGTAATTTATCCAGTCACTTTGCTGAAGGTGTTTATCAGCCCCAGTCTCTGGAGTAGAAAAATCAAGAAATGCCTTTAGATTTCCCAACAATAGACAACACGAACATTAGTTCTCAAAAAGAAAAACAAAAAACAAACAAACAACAAAAAAAAAACAACCTTGATTTTCATGCAATTTAAACTGATTTTAAGCTTTTAATTTCTGATTCCCCTCTCTGGTTTCATGAGCATTTCATTAAGTTCAGAATTGCACTCTAAAATGGAATCTGGTCGCACTGATTTGGGTTAGGAGGAGCTGCAGTATGGCCCTGAAATTGTCTCCCTGGCTTTAATGCTGCCCTTTGAAGAAGCCGTCCTTTCGTGGTTGTGTCTACTGGAAGTTCCAGACGGTTTACACGGCCTCGTTGGCCAGACTGAGCCAGGAGTCGCTCTTTTGGTAGATTCACTGACTTATAAGCAGAGCTCATTTTCTTTGGAAAGAACTTTTCGACTCAGACATGAAGTTTTGTTTTAGTTTAGAGTTTGTTTTAAGGAATCTATGGGAGACGATTTGTGCTGTTTGAGGACTGGTAAATAATCCAATCACAGAAGTTTACTCTAAGGATTATTTAGATATTTACTTGCGGTGGGAACCAAATCTATTTTAAGGTCTTTCCCTTGTTTTATTATTTTCCTTGGTTAGCAAATGGCTGTTTAGTGAGTAAGACAGAGTCTATTAAGCACTTACTTTGAGCCAGCTACTCTTGTCGAGTAAGTGGGCAGTCGAAGAGGAGAGGGGTTGGATGCCAGAACCATTTGGCTCGCCTCTCCACTCATTACTGGTGTGACTTCATGCCAGTCCTTCGCCACCTTTCACCTTGAGCATGCTTCTCTGTAAGAAGAAAATCTCACAAGTGTTAGCTTTAACTGGGTGGTTTGGGGATTGAAAAGCTTAGAGTTGGTTGTAATCATACTCTTGTTTTCTGGTAATGATCCTGGTCCTTAAAGAACTTGAAGTTTATGAAAAGTGTTCACAAGAAAACATAGTTAGTGAACAGTGATAAAAAGAATGCAGCCATCAGCCATTCTCCGAAAGGCATCTGATGGGAGTTGGGGAAAAGGAGAGGTAGAGGCAGGCACCTTTTCAGAGGTGCTCGGTGGAGTCTGTAGGGTTTGAGCTGGAGCTTCAAGTGTGGAGGAGAGAGGATGTGAAGAGACACGAACCTAGAGCAGACATGGTGGTAGGAGAGGCCAGGGGTCTACACAGCCTGACTTTGCCTAAGTGCCACAGAATTCCAGTTTGCCTGCCTTTGCCTTCAAATGCCTGTGGCTCCTAGAAGTGGGTTTCTCACCTTTTGCTTTGTGGAAATACTTTTTTTTTAAACCAGAAATTTTTGTTTATTAATTATTTTGTTTTAAATTCCAGATTTTATTCGCCCTCCCATCCCCCGACCCCAGTTCACCCTCTGACTGTTCCACATCCCATACCTCCTCCTTGCCCCTGTCTCCACATAGATATCCCCACCCTCAACCCCAACCCCCACCCAACCAGACCTACAAACTCTCTGGGGCCTCCAGTCTCTTGAGGGTTAAGTTCATCATCTCCAAATGAACACAGACCCAGCAATTCTTTGCAGTATATGTGTTGAGGGCCTCATATCAGCTGGTGTATGCTTCCTGGTTGGTGGTCCAGTATCTGAGAGATCTCGGGGGTCCAGGTTAATTGAGATTTCTTGTCCTCCTACAGGATCACCCTTCTCCTTAGCTTCTTTCAGCCTTCCCTAATTCAACAACAGGGGTCAGCAGCTTTTGTTCATTGGTTGGGTGCAAATATTGGCATCTGATTCTTTCAACTGCTTGTTGGAACTTTCAGAGGGCAGTCATGATAGGTTCCTTTTTCTGAGTGTTCCATAGACTCAGTAATAGTGTCAGTCAGGACTTGGAGCCTCCCCTTGAGCTGGATCCCACTTTGGGCCTGTCTCTAGACCTTCTTTTCATCAGACTCCTCTCCATTTCCATCCCTGTAATTCTTTCAGACAGGAAAACCTATGGGTCAGAGTTTTGACTGTGGGATGGCAACCCATTCCTCACTTGATAGCCTGTCTTTCTGCTGGAGGTGGGTTCTACAAGTTCCCTCTCTCCAATGTAGGGAAATTCTTTATCCTCCTGTCTTTGCCTCTCCAGTATCTGTATAGCACACCTTGCCATCACCCGCATGCCCTCACTGTGTGATCAAGCCCTCTTTTCCCTTTCTACCAGGTCCTTTCTTGTTGCAGTTAGCATTAGCTGCTGCTAGGGATGGTGTTTGTGATGTGACAGTATCCTTTCTTTAACATTTTAACATTTATTTGCATGTGAGTTCAGGGTCTGTGCGTGTACTCCTGTGGTGTGTGTGTGTGTGTGTGTACAGACTCATGTATGTGTTACAGAGCATGTATGGAGGTCAGAGGATAGCTTTTGGGTGTGGTTACTTCTCTCCTTCTGTGTGGATAGCAAAGACTCAGGTGGTCAGGCTGGGTATCAGTTGAGTCATCTGCAAGGCCTGGGTCCTTTCTTTTTGTGATTGTAACAGCTTCATGAATTAGATTATCCCTTTTTCTAGGTAGTGCTACTCTCTTTCCTGAGACATTGAAAATTTAATTTGTTCAGGGCCTGCTAGCCTTAATAAGCCCTTGGATTTGAACCATGTTTCTGAAATTGTTTTGCTAAATGATGGAGATTTAGAAGATAAAATTTAATTATTGATTTTTAAGAAGTTTTTATTTTCAGATACATGAGAGAGAAAAATAAAAATAAACTGGGAACTTCAACCGTGTGTGTGTGTGTGTGTGTGTGTGTGTGTGTGTGTGGTGTGCATGAGTATGAGGGGGGATTTTGTGAATAAATAAGGTCATTGTGTTGGGAGGAGTTACAAGCTAAGTGATAATGATGTAAGGTAATTGAGGATTTTGGCTTTATTGTGAGACTTTGCACTAAGTTGAAATAATATTTCATTCTGATTCTACGATTCTTTGGCTTTGTTTAATGCTTATTTACAACTTGCCTTGCATACACACCAAAGCAAATTGGTAAATTACTATAAAATTGTTATTTTTGTTTGAGAGGAGTACTTCCCTCATAGGCCCAGTATTTATTTGCCTACCATGAGAGTGCCTGCCAGTGTGAAGTTTCCTGGATATCTAGGTTGCTGCTTTCTTAGGTCATTGCTTCTTGCTTAACCCCAAGCATTTGTGTTGAGAGTGTCCTGGCCCAGACTGTGACCACAGGATGCAGAGGGAGGCGACCTGCTGCTGACAGGTCCTGGACAGATTAGATCCATCTCAGGAGGGAGTAAAACTGCTGCCCCTCTTCTAAACTCCCCAGTGGCTGCCTTTTGCTGTTGTTGTCATCCCAAAAGGCTCACTTTAGCCTAAAGCTATCTTTGTTCAAGGAGGTCATCGAAGACAGAGGTGACTGACAGAGAACAGAGCCCACCTTGTGCTGAATGTGGTGTGTGTGCCAAACTGTGAGTGCAGGTAGGGTTTGCTTAAATCATTCCAACCGAGGAGCTGAGAAAGACTGAGAACTGATGATACCACATGGAGGGATTAGTGGACACTTGGGTAGATCTAGAGGAAAATGTAAGATCACAAAATTCGCTTATGTAATAAGTTGGATACATGGAGAAATGTATACTGGATTTTATATATAATGGATCCGAGGTTTCTAAATTGATGTTTTGTTGGATTATTTTTCCGGAAATGTGATCTGGAATGTAATTCTGGCTGACTTTGCCTCTTGCCTTAGCCTTCTGTGTGTGATTACAGGTGTGCAGCACCGTGTACAATATCCTGGGCTGTCTAAAAGATTTCATTACTCATTGCTCAGCACAGGAAATAGTAATCCACCAGTAAGACAACTTGGCTTAAAAGTTGGTTGAGTCTGTTGTCTTGGAAACGTGATTAATTTCTTAGGTACCTCACCTAGGCCCAGCACTACCCCAAGATAGAGAGAGGCATGGGGGATGATAAAGATTTGTTTACCTTTTCCCTCTGTCCTGTGTCTTTGTCACTTGGGCAGTCTCTTCCTTCTAGTTGCTGTCTGAGCTTCTCGTTGTTTTGAGCTTCCGTGCTTCTGTTGGTCACTGAGGAACTCAGCAGTCTCTTTTCAGTTCTCTCATTGACTGACTTGGGTTCCTCTTGAACTCCTGCTGCACTCTTAGACTCTTGGACAGTTGACTGTGAGGCACCCTGTAGACCTTAACATCGAGTCATTTACACGAATGTCAGTGATGTCCTCTCAACGAAGCATTGTGAGCTCGTTGGTAACTTGAGTTTAGTGTGTTCTGTGGAGTACAATAGCAGTTAGAAGAGCCGGAGCTCAGTGTCTCCATCCCTTTGACATCACTCTCCTGGGCTGACTTAAAGGAGCCTCAGAGGCTTTCGGTGGCAGGAGTTTGTGTATAGAATGGGGTCGTTGGAGAATGGGGGCACATCCACTCATCCTGGTGTCTTCTTTCTTGCTTTCTTATAGCTCTAATGTTATTGGACAGGGAGAGAATTCCTTCTATTGTTTAAAGGATATAATTTTATTATTTTTTTTAGTACTTTGTTCATGCATAAAATGTATTCCAATCCCATTCATACCCCACAACACACATTTCTTCCTTATTCCTTCCCAGTCCGCCCTCTCTTCTTTGCACTGCCTCTAAGCTCCATGCTCTCATTTCCTCTTAGGAATGGGGGCTATTTTATTTTCTTTCAAAATAAGATTCTGAATTTTAGTTCAGAATGGGAGAAAGGACATAAGGTCTTTATGTAATCTAAAGATAATCATTTGGCTTGCAAAGTTCTTGTCTTGACATAGAATCTCATTTTCTGAATGTCAGAAGTTGAACTTTTTATTTTTTTTTTCTTGCTTAATGTTTCTCTCTGATAAATATTAATTGTTCCAAGATGGAAGCTAGGGCCAGATTTGGGAAAAGGTCATGTTCTTAAAAGGTCACAAGGTGCATCAGCACTTTATGATACCTTCTGAGGATAAAAAAATGACTTTCCCAATTGGCCATTCCTTTGAATCAGATTTTTTTTGTCAATTGTTTTTTTCTAAGTGTGGCTTGATAGAGGTTTGAAAAGTCCTGCAGTAGGATACAAAAAGTGTTAAACCTTGACCAGGAACCCCTACCCCCCCCCCTGTCCTCCCTCCCTCCCCACAGACACATATATGCATACTCTGATCTGTCAAATCTCTGGTTTCTTTGTAGTTTTAGGTTTAAACTGGCCTGGCCAAATCCCTCCCATGGCTAAAGCTACAAAACAAGTTTCCATTCATATTCAGTAGATATTTAACTTTTGTTTATAAGGAAGTTAGGTTAACTATTTGGCCATAAATTCATTCCAAATTAGTTGGTATAAACTTTGCCTCAGTCGCACTTAGAAAAGACAATTGAGAAAAATCTGGTTCAAAGGAATGGCCAATTGTAAGTCATTTCTTTATCCTCAGAAAGTGTCATGAAGTGCTGGTACACCTTGTGACCTTTTAAGCACATGACATGAAGTGGGAAATATTTTGTAGTACACACACCTAAGTCATGAAACTTTTGTTAAATCTAGCTAGTATTTTCTCTTCTAATTAAATGTGAGAGGGGAATCTTTTCCTTGACTTTAGGCAAATGGATTTACTTAAGACCTCTTATCTCAGTTCTCTGAAGATAAAGGGTGAAATAGTAACAATATTTATGTTTTCATAATTAGGAATTTAATTATGGACAGATATAGCCAGAATGTGCACTTGTCTAACGTAATTTATTATTACTACTGACTTAAGAGTTCTTCAAAGATGTACAAAATAAAATGTGTTGTGTTTATAAAAGGGATGTAGGACATTTAGAACCTGTGATTAAAAGTCAGGGAATGTTAGTCAGGGTTCTGATGGGGGTTGGAGGAAAGCAGTGAGCATGGAGATGAGGAGTGGAAAGTCCTAGCTTTTAACCCAGAGATGGTTTACTCTTCTCCTCTGTCCTAGGCCCTTTCTATTTCAAATATCCATATGCTCACACATACTAGCCACTAAGAGTATACTATGGAGCAATGGGAATGAATAGGTGAATACACATCTAGAAATCAGTAGCCAATAATAAGAGTGCAACAGAAGGATAGTCTTCGTATAACTTAGAAGCTCCTATGTCCCTTACTGTGCAGTTTGTCTGATAGTCTCATTGTCTAGACACTCATAGTCCATAGTTCGGAATCTATCGTAAGTCAACAAATAACCTTCCAAACAGTGCATTGTCGTGGAATGACTTGTAAGTGTGGTTCAGTTTAGCTTGACTAAAGAAACTAATCTTTTTCTTAAATCTAACCAGGTCGTTGTCCTTTCTGTGTCCAGTTAGCAGGAAAGAATTTAAGTTAGTCTTAGACTGAGACAGAGGCGAGACCTTTATAATAGTCATGGATCCTGGGAGAACTGACAGCCAGTTTCTCTGTGGTGGGCCTGGAATATGGGTTTTTCATCCTCTTTATTGAGTGGCTGCTTTAGCGTTCGTTAGGCACAAAATGTGGGGAGTTGATTGATTAGTAGAGACTAATTTGGTATGATTCTGTTTTTGTTTGTCGATTGCTTTTGTGTACATATGTGTGGTATCCATCTGTGTGTATATGCATACTCACATTTGTGTGTGTACGTATGTGTATACATCTATGTATGTGTGTGTAGAGGCCAGTAGTTGATGTTGGATGTCTTTGCCCTCTATCTTATATATATATATACCAGTTCTCTTGATGAGGCTGGAAATTACTGATTTGGCAGTCCTGCTTGCCAGTTGGTCCCGGGGATTTCTAATCCTCACCTCCCTGATCTTTGGGATTATAGGTCCACCTGGCTTTTGTGTGGATGCAAGGCATAAAAGTTCAGTTATTCATGCCTGCCGAGCGAACAGTTTACCCATGGGGTGCTTGCCTTAGGCCCCAAGTTTGTAATGATTATTTAAAGCTGTTCCCAGTTATCTATACAATGCACATATACCTATATATTTGTATATGTGATGTATTATGATGGACTGTTAGATTGTGTAGAAAATTTCCTGGTTATAAGGAAAATTTGAGTTCCTATGAAATAAGTGGAGTAAAAAGTAGCTCAAACATATAAAGGGCAGTGTAATGACCTAATAAGAATTCTCAAATTGCTACTGTTCAGAACCAGTGAGTGTAGTCGTCATAATGCAGCCTGTTGCCGAACAAGGATGTCTCAGAATATGTCATGCTCAATCACTAGGCAAAAGGAGAAGTTTAATTCTATTTCAGATAAAATATAGAACATGTTTTCAACGGTTTAAACTCTGACTAAAATGTGAGTCAAGGGTATAGACCAATCTCATCATGGTCCACCATCCTTGGTATATATCTCTGGTAGTTCTGGTGTGCATTTATCCTCCTGAAGGACAAGGGAGAGGGCAGAGACACTGGGCATGTCCAGATCTCATGGTCTGAGCCTGAAGGTGCTTTCCCACATCCCATGGTCTGAACACAGACAAAGGTCCTTGATCAACTCCAAAGAATGAGAACTGCATGCTTGCAGTGTGTCAGACTGTAGATAGCCAGTGGCCTCTGGGTTAATATTTACTCTCTGGATAAAACAGTCTTAATATATGTCCTAGTTACCTTTAAATGTCAACGTGACACAACATAGAGTCATTGGAGAAGGGAGGCTCAATTGCAAGATTGCCTGGATCACATCAGTTTGTGAGCTTGTCTCAGAGGATTTCTTGATAATTAATTACCTAGGAGGACAATGTCCACTGTGGGGTGACTATTCTCTGGGCAGGTGGTCCTGGGCTATTTAATAAAGCGAGGCAAGCATGAGCCTGTGAAGAAGCCAGCAAACTGGATTCCTTCATGGTTTCTGCTTCAAGGTCCTGTTTGAGTTCCTGCCTAGACTTCTCTTAGTGATGGATATTGACCTGGAAATAAAGCCAAATAAATCCTTTTCTCTCCCTAGTGGCTTTTGGTCATGATACAGCAACAGAGTGAAAACTAGAACAGAAAGATTACCACACTGGGATGTAAGCTTAATACAGAATTAATGGCTCTTTAAAAAATTAGACTTATACTGAATGCTTGATGTAAATCTCCAAGTCTGAAACTGCTAGCTTCTATAGCTTGGTTATGACATGTGGCCAGGAAGAAACATTTGAATCTAAATATTTTTTGTGTAAAGGCCCACCCACAACAACATTAATTTGCAGAAGGCAATGACTTATTACTCCCTATCGTGAATGCCAAAACATGTTTTCTTCTAAATAGTGCCAGTGTTTCCATGTAAACATAACTTTACCATATTCAGTGATGTGAATGTTTACTTTTCATAGAATTTATAGGTTATGAGATGTAAAGGGTCCTCATAAAGTCTTTGTGCTATTTACAAACTTGAAAATATTTAACCTTTATAGTTGAGAGATTTATGATGTGTAAGTGATAGAAATTGTATCTAAGTGACTTTCTAGCTTTTTATTTTCCAGGTTGTAAGGCATATCTAAAGATATCACTTTTTTCACTTTTTTTTTTTTATTACTGGGCATCATCTGTTTGCTCATCCTCAGCTGTGTGATGAGCTCACCCTTAGTTGTAGCTTCCCCAGGACAAGTCACTGCAGGCTCGGGGAGAAGGTCCTGCATGCCAAGCCCAGAACACTTAGTTCCTACTCACAGAGAGGAAGCACTGAGAGCAGAGAGCTTGGGAGCTGCAAAGTTCTCTCAGGCAGGAGGGCGGAGTCTCTGGGCCAACAGGTGTTTGTCCTCAGTGTGAAATGATTAGAATAGAGAAAGTGAAGAACAGCAGCACCTGGATAGTGACTGCTGTGCAGAAGCAAGACCCACAGTTGTTAATATGCTTTACTCAAGCTATGATTTGGTTTGATTTTATATGCAATCTATATGCTGCATCAGCCTATAGATCAAGGAGACAAGATAAGTTAAATGTATAAAAATACTGATGAGAGCATTTGGCATTTCACTTTTTTTTTGTTTTGGTTTTATTTATTTATTTGAGACAGGGTGTCTCTGTGTAGCCCTGGCTGTCCTGGAACTCCCTCTGTAGACCAGGCTGGCCTCAAACTCAGAAATCTGCCTGCCTCTGCCTCCCAAGTGTTGGGATTAAAGGCGTGCGCCACCACTGCCCGGTGGCATTTCACTCTTAAGGATTTATTTCCTATAAGACTTCCACCCATTGTTCTAAATTGATTAATTAAATTGTTAGGTGAAATGGGTACAAAGTATCAGTGTGAGTTTCGAGATGATCTGGGTTCTAACGCTGGACCATAAAAGCATTGCTAGCACAGAGCTGGTATTCTGTCAAGGATGATGGGTTAGCAGATACATGAGAAAATATAAGCAGTGATGGGATGTGGCTAGCGCTATGAATCCATCAATGCATAGGCAAGGGCATGTTCTAGGAGAAGAGCTTGCGGTTTTAGAGAGTGATGGAAACATGTCACTTAGAAAGGGGACATCTGAAGAGAGACCCGAAAACAATCAGGCAGAATCTATGTGAATTTGTACCAGAGGTAAGGGACTAGCAAGGGCCGAGACTGAGGTGGAATAGGACCAACACTTACTGGCTAGCAGTTATGGTGGTGTTCCTAGACAAGAATGACAAGGGGCTGGGGTAGGCGATAATGCCTGTGAGGGAGCTGCAGGACACATCAATGGAATCTTGCTGGCTGTTGTCAATACCTTGGCATTTTCTGTGGATTACATAGGATGGAGAGTTTTAAGTAGGGGTGTGACATCACCTGGGTTTAGCAATGATAATTAAAAGTAGACTGCAGTGGTCTGAGGTGGGAGTCAATGAGGAGGTTAAAAGAAAGAACAGTGGAGATGTCAGGCTGAAGGTGGAGGTGACGAGCAGCGACTAAGTCCCGACTCTCTCTGCTGACAGGTCTGACATGTGGTGTGAGGGATGGGAGTGAAGGAGGACACCCTGAGCTTTGTTTTCTAGACAAAAGAATAGTCCTAGCAGCATCAAGATAGGGAATACAAGAATGTGTTCGAAGGCATAGGCGATTGGTTCTGCCCACCTTAAGTGGCTGTGTCTATGAGATGCATGGATAGATTTTCTGGCTATGAAGTATGAAGGTCAAAGTAGAAATTTGAAGATGTTATAATTGTATTTAGGGAATAGCATTAATATGAAGCTGGTAGCATAACATTCAAGTTACTCATAAATACTTAAAAGAATCATTTAAACACAGATTCTGAACAGGATGAAAAACAGTAGATTACTTGTGTCAGTGTGTATTTCTTAGTGACTTCTTTGTTTTATTCATATTATCTTAAAATTGTTTCCAGTGTGCTATTTTTGTGAGTGGCAAGGGGTATTTAAGGGATGGCTCCTGTTAAATTTGAATTTGGAAGAAAGCTTTCCTAAATGCATGCCATATTACTGTCAAAATAACATCACCCAGCATTTACTGTTAAGCACACATTTTTGACAGGGCTACATATTGAATGTTTAGTTGTTAGAGTACGGACTATGGAATGCATGATAGAGAGGTCCCTCAGTTTATCACTTGGATGAACCTATATAGTAACTTACTATCCCTGTATCCTCTCTTCCTATTAGTAAAGCAGACCCAACGCTAGGAACTGAGGACTTAACTGAAGACATCAGGATTATAGCAACTTTGTATACAAAAATGCCTAGTGCCATACTGGGTAAGGAGCAACAGTATCAACGTTAGCGGACCCTGTCTGCTGCTTACTGTGTGTCAAACTAGTCCAGGCCCTTTGTAGGTGTTATTATACTGCAGAATTCTAAAGTTCGTTTTTCAGGATAAAATATATGTGCCACACAAACCAATGCCATGAATGGGAAAAGGAGTGGTAGTGGTCATCTTTTCCTTATGTGACATGGTGGTAGTGGTCATCTTTTCCTAATGTGACAAAAATGACCTGGGCATATCTCTGTTGATGGGCCTGAAACATTTTAACTGTCTCATGGTGCTGTCATGAATTATGTATGTTTTCCCAGGAAATATCTTTCTCATGTACTTATGCCATGTCATGCTCCTTCTAACACTGGAATTATATGTGGTTCTTCATTGTAAGCATTAGATCACAGGTCTTCAAAAACAGCAGCACACCTTCTTAGCCGCTATCATCGATAGTTTTATTTTGCCAGCTTTGGGAGGGCTGGGAATATCAATAATCACATTAGTTTCTATTTCACTGATTTGAGGGAGATGGTGTGAAGAACATGGATGCTGGATTTAGACTGAACCATTCCCGTTGGCAGCTTCAGCCAGCGTCTTGGGAGATTTTCTTGATTACTCTTAGCATTGACTTCTGCATCTGGTCCAGAGAATGTGACTCATCTCACAGCCTGTCTAGTCTGGTCGTAAGGAATGAGTGTGGATTAGGAATGTGGCTCACATGTAGAGTACTAGCCTCACATGTATGGCAGAGTACATTCTTTTTCCATTGCTGAATCCGGAAAAGGTAAAATAAAAGGAGAAAAGAGACGTGTATAAAGTCATTACAGTCCCTCATATCATAAGATCTTTACATCTGAGAGTCAGTATTTCAGGCTTCTAGCATGTTAGAGTTTTATTATTTATTTAAATCAAATGTGATACCTTTGTGTATTTTTATTTCTTCTGTATTAGCTTTCCTTTTATACATATAGTCAATAAACCATTTTGCTTTGTGTTAGTATATATGTGATTTTAATTGTCATTATGAAACAAAATATTATAAATTGAGAGTACATTTGAGGTATCTCACGCAAAACCCCAATATTTTAAAGCTAGTACTCTCTATAGATTGTTGACCCTTAATGGCTACGCTGCTGACTGGAAGCTTAGGTTTACTTCTGCTCTCTAGAATTGTAAGAGGGAATCGTCTGTACACTGCTAACTTGGGAAAAGACAACAATATGGCTTATGCCCAGGGCCTATCACTCTAACACTGCTAACGTTGAGCATGTCTGAAACCATTGCATACCAGAGACTGTATTTATAAATGCTTCAGCATCCTCTGCTGAATTTTTTTAGTATGTATGGATACTAATGGGAAACAAATATAAGATGTTTATTAAAGGATTTTGAGACAGGTTGCAGACATACTTTGAACTTACTATGTAACCAAGGCTGGCCTTAAACTTACTTGTAACCTAAGCTGGCCTTGAACTTACTATGTAGCAAGGCTAGCCTTGAACTAACTATATAGCCAAGGATGCCCTTGAACTTACTGTGTATCCAAGGTTGGCCTTGAACCTACTCTGTAGCCAGGCTGTCCTACTGATCCACTTTCCTTTCTCTTCTAAGTACTGGGGTGACAGGCATGTGCCAGCATGCTTGGATGTGATGGTTCTAAGAATTGCTTTGTTGCTACTCATTTCATTTTCTAAAATGTTGATTGTGTAGAAGTTACACAACTCAGTACAGTTAATATTACGAAGACAAGTAATTGTTTCAGTTCTTAATGTGTGTAACTAGAGAACAAAATGGCAAAAGTAACTTTCTTATGTTGTCTGTTTGATTATGGTGCTATGCTCTGACCTCAGATTTATATGTTGAAACTAAATGGTGCAGTGATAGTATTGAGAGGTCATTAAGTCGTGAGGACAAGACTCCCTTAAAGAAGTTAAGAGTGTCCTTCATTCCTGCTCCCTGTTCTAGTCTCCATCTCTTAATAAGCCACCAGAAAGACACTAGACATGGAGACTACCACGTCCCAGACACTGCCCTGTTGTCCCCCCCTGTCTAGGATCTCTCAGTATTAGAACTGAGTGAAATAAATTTCCATTGTATTAGTTACCTTTGCATAGTTGTCATCAAATACCTGACCAAGGAGGGAGGGAGGGAAGATGTATTCCAGCTGTTTTAGAACTCATCACTTTATCGTTGTGGGGAGCTTAGGGTGGGACATACATGTTCCTGTCAGGGCTTGGCACAGACTAGTGATGTCATGCAGATACAGAGGCAGAGCATCAAACAGAAGAAAACGGGAAAGGACAAAGTGTTGAGCCTTTGAGAACGATCTCATCTGGGCTGACCTGAAGCAGTACTTTAATACCAGGCAATAGTCTTGGGAGAATAGCTTATCACTTAGTTTTCCTAATGACTGTATGGGGTAGGTATTGTCATCATGCCCTTTTTACACATAATAAAACAAATACTTCGGTTGAGGGCTAGACAGGGGTGTGAGGTGGAGCTATACATTGCTGGTGTATCATAAGCTTAGAGCTCCCAGGTCATGTTGCTGCACAGATGAGCACCTGCCATGTGCCAGAGGCTATTCTTGGTACTGGCAATAAGGAAGTCAACAGCAGAAACAGAAAGGAGCTTACAGATTGTACATCCTGATAGAAATTCTAAGAACTTTAAATACTCTTGAATCTTAGTCAAGATTATGTATCTCAGTAAATATTTAACCACAACACTGTTATGGTTATGATTGTGCTTATGATTGTGAAGAATTAAAATGTGTGCTATCTCCTTGAGGAAATGCTCATCTATACTGGTTTGGGGTAAAGTAAAATAAGTGGATCTTTATAGAAAAGAATTATATATTCATTATCCAGGCTTTCTCAAGCCTGTCTAGTCTTATATAGGATTAGCTTTCAGCCAAAGTACATTTTATAGTGAGAGCTTCTTTAGTCTGAGGGAAATGGGTCAAATATATTTCTTCCTTTTTTCTTAAAGTGGAGAAATGCAAGTTCTCAGATGCCTTCAGCCTTTATGTATATTTGCAGGAGTGTGTGTGTGTGTGTGTGTGTGTGTGTGTGTGTGTGTAATCCTAGTCTAAAATACTAGTCTAAGTGTTATACTATACAAATAGCCACTGAACTAAGTTATGATTTGAGCTTAAACCATTTCTGATGGCATAAGGTGCTGCCAACTCTGATGTCAGGTGTGTCTAAGCAGGAATTTCAACATACACTGCAGAGGAGGACTCTTCTGAAGTTTTAGGCACCAGGTCACTGCCAGTGGAGGTATATTTAGCTCTGGGTCCTTTCAACAGCCTTTCCAGTCACAGTACTTGAACAGCTGTTTACACTGACTGTGTGTAAACAAGATCTTCCCCTCCCCCGTGAGGGCTCAGATTGGAGACCCATATTCAGCCCTTCACAAATATAGCACTGGTTGTGACCTTTGGCTCTCATCTGGACCCTCTTGAGATTTTCAAGCACATGCTGACAGGGATTGTGTGAGAATATGTAAGTCTGTGCTTAAGGATAAGGAGCAAACCTTTCAGCAAGCACTCGCCAGGGTTTTCAGATGCAACTGGCTGTGCGTCCAGAGTGGAAGAAATTCACCTCACCCATTAAAAAAAAATACTGTTGGTCTGAAAATATTTTACTCAGTTCTATTTGGAAGAGAATGTCCCTGCCAAAATGAACAGTTCTTAAAACACTCTGCCATTCTGCACTTAGCTCTCTCTAGCCCATTACCTCCTGATTAGCGAGCAGCTCTATGCATCTAATTGCCCAGATTTATTACCAGCATTAAGAACAAAACTAAGATCCTGGAAGCCTGGGAGTGCATCTCAGAGTTCAGTGTGCTCTTCCTAAACTCCATTCCATGAGGGTCATCAAAACTCCCATCATACACTGGTGGAAAGATTGTTAGAGTTCCCCAAAGGTACTACAGCTTGACTATGCAGATGAGGAATTCAAATTCTGTGGTAAGAGTCCAAAGATTGTGGTTGTCCCCCTGCCCCAATCAGTTGCTATTAAATATATTTTAAAAGTCAGAATAAGCCATCCACAAAACCCCCATTGTTTCATTGGAAAACCTTACCCAGTTCCAAATTTCCAGAATGGAGAGCTTCAATGATAGAGGACCTGCTTGTTTGTCTCTCATTGGAGCCCACATGTTCATGGTTCCAAGATCGGCAAGTGGGAAGGCGAGCTTCCTTTATTGTTTGCTCTCAGGACCACGCAGTGTGTTCCATGAGAAAGTGTTTGTAACTACTACTCAGTGACTTATGATTAGACACACTCTCTCATAGAAATATGGTAACAATTTATAACAGAGGCTCCTTAGACTTAATGAGATGATAACTCTTAAAGGTCACTTGTTCTTAAGGGGAAATTGTACTCAGGTTATAAAATAACAATCTCAGCTATGTAGACCTGTTTTCAATTCTTCTGTATAGGCGTTAGCCAGATCACACAGATTGCAAATCTACTGGATTTTCAGAGACTCATGAATGAAAAACTCATTTTGGTTTTAGCACTAACTTCAACCAAATAGCATGTGTTGCTATAGCCTGACTTCTCAGAAATATGGGATTCACAATAATTAGAATAATCGAGTCTAAGAGAGGTCATTAGAGCTCACAGTGTGTTTTAACTCTTAGCAGCTGTGACGGGGCACCCCAGGGGTTCGCTGCATTTCAAGAAGCTGTCTGAGCATCTGATTATAAACTGACCCCCTACTTAAGCGTTGCTGGATTAGCACTTCAGGATTTCATGTTTACACGTATATTTCACAGCTCTCTTTAATATGCTCTAAAGCTGCCTGAGACTTATTTATGTGTTACGCAGCTATGCTCAACTCCATAATCTATACAGACTTTCTTTTGAAATTAAATTTATTGCCACTGAAAAATGTGGCAAAAATGAAGCCAAAAGGTGTTACAACTGAGTAATTAAAAACATGAATTCTGAAACTAGTTTATATTAGTAAACACTCCACAGGTAGGTTTTATTTAGCTCTTTTTCAAAGCTCAATAAAAAAGATTTAATAATAGCAAACTTGTGTCAGAAAGCTTAAGATTTAGCTAAAATATATGTGTATGTATTTCATACAAATTATTTTTTTACCTAAACTTGTTTTTAATACTGAATATGACACATGCAAATGAGTTGAAACTTGATTTGAGATGATGTTCTAAGTGGTGACTTCACTGAAAAAAATCTTTAACACATGACTATGAGTTGTGAGACTTCCATATTCCTTCCTTAATAATGAGATACTTCTGTGTACTGGCCTGGAGCTGTGGGTGAGACTTACTATGGGGTCATTGTTTATTGTCTTAATTCTGATTGTGCTACAGTGGCCAAGGAGGTCATTTATGAAGAACATGATTTAATGACCTCTAGTTTTGGAAGATGGGAAGTCCAAAATCAAAGTGCCCTCAACTGTCGTCATATAGCAGAAGGTCAAATTGAGATGATACAAAAAGATTGCTGACTCATTCTTTCATATTATCATTAAACAATTTCCAAATGCCCCACCTTCCAACAACACTGCCACCAAGGTCAAACCCAAATGTGGGAGGGGAAAGATATTCAAATGATAACACTTTTTTAAACTAATATTTTACTTGAGCCAAGAGCTCTTAGAAAACAGAAAGCACTTTTATTTTTGCAATACAAAGTTCCCAACATGTCAGACATAGGTAACTGTGATTGGATATCTGTAAACTGATACACTATAGGAAAAGGGGATGTGGAAATCTCAAGAAAGAATGAGGAAGAAAATGGACAAGGTTGAAGAGAAAAGGTGGAGAGATGACCAGCTACCCATCTTTCCACTCTTCATATGGTCTATGACATTGAGTCCCTTGGGCTGTGTGGATGTCATCTTTTACTCTCATCTGCATATATCTAGCAGTGATATCAGTGACAATGATGGCCTTCTCCTGAGATGTGTATGCAGAGCTAGTCATAGATACAGTCCCTTGGCAACCAGTCTCCCTAAGATTCTTAGGACCCTTCATGTTGTACATTGCCTCCAGAGCACTCTACTTGCCTCATGGCTGCTGAAATGGTGCCGAGGTCAGAGAGGGAAGTTGTTTTAGTATTAATACTCCTGCTGTTTTATAGGGTAGCATTTCTGTTGACTAAGCTATAAATCATGACTGAGTGTGAATGGAAATGATATTTCTAAAACATGCCCTAGATAGAATTGTATTTTTGATTCATGGTTACGAGTTAATTTTTGGTTCCAATGCCAGGCAAACATTTCCAGAGGCAACCGTTGCTTATGCCAGAGCACGAGTCTTCCTCTTCAAGCAGAAACTTTTGAAAATGCCTCGGTGAAGTATTTTCAAGATAATTTATTATTGAGACTATGGTGTTCTTTCTTAGCTCCCATCCCAAATTAGCAACCCCAAAGAATGGCAGAAGTGCTAAAGGAATTCTGAGATACAGCTGGTTGGTTTTCAGAAGTTTGCTTAACCCTGCGGTTGGTGAGGCCAGGGAAAGAGGGGCCCTTTGCTGTTGGGCGACTGCTGGAAGAAATGACTTCATGGAAAATTCGCTTTGCTTTCCTTCTCACACCCACTCCTCTCCTTGTGGGCCTTCAGATGCAGTGCACACGCAGGTGTGAGTTGGGAGAGAGTCTGATGCTTGAAACTGTGAGCCCCTCACCCCAAGCCGGGCAACCCTTGATTAGGAAGTGGTTTCCAGAGACAAGAAACCAAGGAAAAGGAGTTAATGATTGTGAGTCATGAATTAAAATAAGAAAGAACCAGAAATGTACACTGCAGTCAACACACTCTTTCTAACAAAGCATCTTTGTTGATTTATTTACTTCCCAGGTCTATTTCCTGTCCAAGGTGCGATAGAGTAAAGGCTACACGTGTCTACCTGAGCAGCCCATGGGTCGAGAACAGCTTAACCTAACTTTGTAGTCCCTTCAGCTTAGAGCTTCATTGGAGGTCATGGCTCGCGTTTAAAGTGCTTGCCTAGCATACAGGGAAGCGGTTGTTCCTTAGCCCCACATACAACCAAGTATGGGAGATCAGACCTGTAATCCCAGCACTCATGGGGTTGAGGCAGGAGGATCAGAAGTTCATGGTTATTCTCTGCAGCACAGCAAGCATAAGACACTCACAATATAGTTTAAAAGATTTTTAAGGAAACAGTAAAAAACAAACAAACAAACAAACAAACCCTGCCTCTTTGGTATTTAGATTTCCTTCGAAGTTGCAGGGAGGTTGCAGTTAAAGGGTCTAGCTGAGCTGCTCATTCGCTTGTCAAAAGTGTAAGCTAATTTGTTCAAATTTTGATGTTTTATTTTTGTGCCAATTACTGCCAACACTTTCCTCAGATCTCCATAGAGAAAGCCCCAGACTGTCTTGACCATAGTTTTTTTCTTCCCCACACAGTCTTCATCCCACACCCTCTTCTTGTGCTGGTCAATTACTGGCCCCTTGATTTCCTTTCTGGGCATTGTTTGAACAGAGCAAGTGTCTTAGCTGACTCTGAACTGCTAAAACTATTTCACTGTTTTGCCTAAAATGCAGACAGTAGTATATCATCTGAAAATATTCAAACTGTTACATTTTAAAATGTGCTAGTTATTTTATGCATCTTGATAGAATAACCAAATTATAAAATAAGTTTACTGTATGTGTGGCATATATAAATTAGTTTTGATTTACAAATTGAGAACTTTTAATTATGAAAGGAGACAAAACCTTAATTAGAATGTTGGATTTATACACATAAACACACACAAATGGCAAACCAAGAAATTTTATTAAATGTGGAGCTTGGCATATTTTTGATTAAAATCATTTTTGTTAGGTAAATTTTTGTTTTGGTCTATAACTATAATAAAATTATACATGATATTAAAATCATTTTCCAGCTTCTATTTTCTATCAGATTCAGTGATTAGAAGTTGTCATTATGGATGTGACTGGATAGACCTCCTCAGGTGTTTTACACTGTATCAGATAGGATGTTTGGAGTATAGAATCTCCTTTGAGTAGTTGTTCAAGTTGTGTGGATGCCAGAGAGGCTCAGAATATCATTGCAGACTCGGGAACTATGCCCATCCAAATTAGCAACCCCAGAGAAGCTTTGGAGAGGAAAGGGAAGGGTTCATATTTAATCCTGGCATTCTGTTGTGGCTCCTTCTCCGGCTGTCAATGCAAGCACATGTGCACGTGTCAGATCTGAGACATTTCCATAAGGGAGCCAGGCTGTCCTCTGTGGCCTCTTTCCCTGAGACCCAACCTTTGACTTTCCTTTCCTCTAGCAAGATCTGGACCATTTTCCCTCAGCACATCTTTGAGAAGGAAGAAGAAGAGCTCAGGCTTGCTTTGTTGTTGAAACAGTATGGCAGAGAGGCCGGGGAACCAGGCAAGTCTATACTGCAGTTAAGGAATCACACGGTGTGGTGACAAAATGACTTTCAGTGCATACGAATCAGAACACTTTAACAAGACAGTCAAGAGAACCCATGAATGCCTTTTGTGTTGTAAAGAATTTAAATACAAAGGATATGTTTTTCCACAGTATCTAAATGTTGAGTCCAGGCATGCAATATTTTTTTTTGTAGGCTTTTGTATTAAGGATAGTATTTCTTTCCTCCTGGTATTGAATGCTTGTGTAGATCTTGTTTTTACTTGTAGAAAAAATAATTTTACAGGAATAATGCAAATTTGCCTTTTTCCTTTTCTTGATAATGCCTAGGTAAGATACAAAGGAATCAGTGAAACGTTAGCAGATGTAGGATTTCGATCTTTGAAGGCATATCTGTAAAGGATCAATGTAGCATTGGTTCCTCAAGCATGGCTCACATGACGCTTTAGGCTGCACTGCCTTGGCAGAGGCTGATGCTCACGCTCAGCCTCCATGCTCACCTTCAGATAGAGCTGAAGGGATCCTGCTCATGTCCTGTCCTGCCTGATGCAATCTTCGAGCCCACGACCCTGGGATTGTCTTGCGACAGGTATAGTATCTGAAGGGACCAGACTGCCTGCAGAGCCATCTTCTCTGGCATGCTTCCCACCATGTCCTTATCCTCCCTCACTGCTACTTCAGGGCAGACTGTCATTGCAGAGCTTTTCTTTTCCTCTCTCTCTCTCTCCCTCTCACCCTTTTTCCCTTTGTCCTTCTCTCCTACCTACTCTCCCTCCCTCTTTCCCTCCCTCTAACCCACCTTCCTTCTCTACCTGTCTCTCCTCTCTCTCCTCTCCCTCCTTTCCTTTCCTCCTCCTCCTCCTTCTCCTTCTCCTTTTATAAAAGTATGCAATCATTGTGATTCCTTATAAACACCCTTTCTGTTCTAGTCTATTTTGTTACTGTTCTGAAGGTGATCATAAAAAGATCTTACTAGGTATGCTATCTGGGGAATAGCAATGAGAGAGGAACATCTGGAAAGTTCTGTGCAATAATAATAATAAAATGGAAACAGATGCATAATTGCTATCCCGCCTCATGCCTGAAGTCTGGTATTACTGATGTAGGAAAACGTTCATTCTGCCTATGCATCAGAAAGGTAGATGTGTGCTCATAATATAAAATAGTTGAAGCTAAAATCAGTAGTTTTTCTCTAGTGGTAATGAGTTAAAAATCTTACATTTCCAAAGGTAACAATTTTGCCTATAAAATGTAGGAATTAAAGTCACTGCCAAGCAGACATAAATTTTTAATTGAAATGCATATTACTTTCAAAATGGTGAAATTGTAAAAATAAACTCCCGAATACTGAATTCTAAAGCAAACAAAAAGCAAGATAACCCACCCCCCTCCCCCCCCCGTAAGTTTACAGGAAATCTTTCTTACAATGTGAAATGTGATTTAATTTGGCTGATTGACGCTAACTGTTCCTACAATAGAGTTTGTGGAACAGGTGGCCTTTCCCTTCCTCTCCCTCCCCTTGGCTCTCTGGTTTAATTAGCCGAGGCTTGACCAGCAAAGCACCTTCCTTTGCAGGGTATGAATTGAAGGTGGATGTTTCTCTGTATGGATATTAGTGTGATTGTAAAGTAAGGTCAGGCTGTTCACTGGAAATCTAGAAAAATCCCTTAAAGGTAACATTGTATGTAAAGGAGAAAGTTCTCCTTTTCCAACATGTCTGTGTTTCTGTGTGTTAAAATTATCGTCTATTATTCACTCTTTCCAGATTCAACAAGTGGGAGAGGAGTTAAAGTGAGCCAGGCCTGGGTTAGGCATTTCAATTTACAGATTATTCCTCAGACAGCTACTTGGTAAAGGTCTGCTAACGACTCCCTGGTGGCTTTGCTCACTCTTATCTTGCTGTTTATTCTGGTTCTGACGAGTGTTATTGTGGAAGCAACACTCAGCTTCTGGTCTAGCAGCGCTTGACTGTATTTTGCTGTGAAAGAGTTTCACATGCAATATTTTCATGTGAAAAGGAAGAGGAGGAAAAATGTTACTAACATTGGACAGGGATGGAAGACCTGGAATGGAGACTGGAATGTGCATGGAAAGACGTGCGGCCCTGTAGTTCCAGGTAGCTGGTGACTCACTCTGCAGTGAGAGAAATGCCTGCCCTGTCAGCTTCTTAGCAGATGTGTGTAGACATCAGATAAGATCTTCTATAAGAAAATGCTTGGCCCAAGCTCATCCCAGAACCCTAGGGCTTTATTAGTAAATGTCAGCGAATGAAAGGGATTTGTAGCTTCCAGAAACAGATGAAGATGTTTTCAAATTATGCATACTTTTAAATTAGTTGGTTTACTAATTGGGATGTTTTATGGTCTTGATATTTACTTTATATCAAGAAACACACATACACACACATACGAGAGAGAGAGAGACAGAGACAGAGAGAGACAGAGAGAGAGAGAGAGAGAGAGAGAGAGAGATTTGTTCAATGTAATCGTGTGAACTATTGTCCATGCATGGATATACAGCGTGAACTGAAGCTGAGGTGGTTATTATTTTGTTTGGACAGGAGTTATATGTGGTAAGAGCTGGACTTATTTCCTATGATGGCATCCCTTTCTGCTGAAATATATTTAAGGAAAACAGTTTTAAACAGTCAAATACATTCCCCCTGCCCTCTTGCCCTCTGTTCAAAGTATATTACACCAAGCAGGGTCAGGGGGTACTATTGCTCTTTGATCTGAGCATTCCAGGGTCAATTAATTTTGGTTGATAAACAGTGTCAAACATGTAACTTTCCTGCAGAACTTTGCAAAGTTTATGATAAGTTAATGAGTGTAGTAAAATTGTAAGAGAGCACACTAGACATGCAGTATTTGCAAACACTTTGAGAGTAGATTTCTTTTCTCCCTCACCTACCACCATACAATATCTGTTCCCACCATGGTAGGTACTTTGTAGGTGCAGCCTCTGGAGCAACACCACCACTTTGGCCCTGCCCCAGACACTGAATTAGAACCTCAGAAGGTTCAGCCCCTAGTCTATGTTTGAACAAGCCTCCCAGGTGGGTGATTCTGATACGTGTGGGAAAGACTACACCAGGGTTTTCTGGAACATAGTTTGGAAAATGAAGATATAATCCATTTAAAACAGATGACTTTAGAGAAATTCATTCCATCCAGAGTAGTGATATTTAAGTGCAGTTTTCATGCTGAGGTGTGGGATGTGGGTGAACTGTCAAAGAACAAGAAATTGTACCTTGCCAGGCAGAGTAGGTGTGGGAGGATGGAAAAGGTGTTGAAAGTTTATGATTCAGGATTTGTAAGAGTGGCTTTGCATTAGTTTACAATTATGTATCTGACCGCATGGACCACATCCTGGCTGCTCTGGCTGCTCTTCAGATTTTTGCCTCCATGGCTTACAGAAGTGATAGTTGCAAAAGATGGATGAGATAGTGAAATTCCTCAGGATACAAATTTTCACAAGAACACATACTTGATCTTTATGGCTTCCTGACACTCGGAATTTATTCCTTGGACAATGCTCTTAATTTGTTGGTGTGCTTAGCAGGGGTATGGGAGGCCCTGGTAGGTGCTGAGCACAAATTGGTAAGCATTCCAGCACAGTGCTGACCATCACAGTGTCCTGAGAAAGACAGCTCAGGAAATAGGCCTTGCCTGAGAAGGTCAGACAGGAAAGGAACCCTAGATGCTCAGGTTTTGAAAAAGAGTGCACACAATCTAGACCTTGTATCCTAGAAAGTTTCTCATAGGAAACACAGAGTAAAACAAGGAGACAATTTATTATATTGGATAACAATTGGCTTGCAAAGTAGTGTAAGAATATTATACATTTGCATATTTGAGAAGGAAGTCTAATGCATGGTCGGAAAGCACCTCTGGTCAGTGGGAAGTTCAACATGGAGGCAGTGGAGTTCATAGCATCAATGTCTCAATGAGAGGCTTGAAGGAAAACAAAACAGTGGTTTTGGAATTTAAAATCTGGAAGCATAATTTAGTAAATATATGAAAATAGAGTTAGCTATTCGGTCCAGTTCTGACAACTAATATATTTGGGTTATTGTAAAAAATAATGATAATATCGAATAGCTGAATATACTTGTCATGGTGGCCAACAACACAATCTTATTAATTTGGACAGTTTAAAAAATTTTCAAAACAAAAAGTTTTCAAGTAGAAAATATAATAGAAGTATTGTTAGCGTTAAACTTTCTAATTCCAAAATTTTCAGGATGTGAAATTACAGAATTCTGTCTATATGTAAACTTACACGTAAGTCTTCTACTTTTACATATAATTCTATGAGACAATATCTCATTTATATGGACCAGGTTTTTTTTTTTTTTAAAAACTTTACTTTTTTATTTTCAATGCTGAAGTTATTTTTGAGTAAGTACCTTCCATCAATTATTGCCTGTTATAAGTGGGATAATTTTAGTGAGCAATTAGATTTTAAACTCCTTAAGGCAATGTAATTCTGGGGTTGCCCTTGAGAAAATTTTCTCCTGTATCCTTCTGTAGTGTCTGAAGTAGAGGTGTCTGTAAATACAATCTATGAAACAATGATGTATTCAATAGTTGTAATGGATGTGGTGAGGGTCTCTTCTCTAGAGTTCCTGAACTATTTATCATTGCCGAGGTTTACCTAGAGTCAGTCCCCAGGGAACAGGTTGATGTTTGTAGCATGGAGCAGCTCATTTGCTTGGGCTGTCCCATTGCTCTCTGAGAGAAGGTTTGTTTGCATGGTTTTAGGAAGAGATGCTGTAAGTCATGCTTTATGCTTAGGCCAAATCCTGAACCTTGTGGTACACCGAGCTAGTCAGTGAACTCTTCTGTATACTTCAGTTTCATCTATAACGATTACTTTTAAACATTACCTACTTTATAAAGCTGTGATGAGGATTAAAAAGATACACTTTTACAAAGTGCCTAGAATAATCTTTGATAAGTAATAGATGATGAATAAATGTTAATAATTGTTTTTCAGTCAACTATCAACAGCCTTTCATTATTCTTAAGGTTATGCCCATCTCCTCAGTAGCTCCTAGAAGAGCCCCATAGTTTGGCCAGTACTTGGACATTACATTCTCTTTCCCAAACTTCAACATGCTTTAATCTTTGGAGATTTTAACCTCCCATTTCCCATCTCTCTTGATATACAGTCTGTCTCATGATCGACTGGCTGATCATTTTTTCAGGCTTCATACTCAAGCTCAAACTCACATCCTTCATCTATCTTTTCTGCTCTTCCCCCCCAGCTCCTAACAACCTCCTCCCTGCCCCAGATCATCAGCTTCCTTCTTTGCAGAATTTGGCATGCAGTATTAGATCCCTTGTCTCTGACATCGGGGTGGTTTATGGACTCATTCTTGTTCTGTTGTTAGCTCATAGTAGGTACAGAATAGATGTCTGATGCAGAATGGAGAGAGAATTAGGAGTAAGTGCCCTGTGTACATCTGGGTATTATTCATATTTAGGACTGTTAAGCTCAGGTGCCACATAATCTAGATGCAGGAGGTTAGACTTTTCTGTTGTTCTCGAAAGCTGAGACTGTAAATGACCCACTGTATTCAGGGCTGTTGAGAGCTACTCAGGGGGTAATGTTACGTTTGGCTGGTTCCATGCTTTATTTTCTTTATGTTTGTAAATAGTACCCAACAGATTAGAAGGTTTATTGTGCTTAAAGTATGCTAATCACAGTGTGAACATTACCAGTCACTTCTCATTGTACCTGAGGATTTATATAGCTTCAGCATGCACAGCTTTCCCAGGCTGCTTTGGGGCCCTACGAGGCTGATTGTGCCCCGGGGTGAGCACACCAGCAGGTGATCACTTCCAGGTCTTAGGAAGTCGTGGAGACTCAGGACAAGTTGTGCTCCAGGTTTCCTGCAAAACCCTATCAAGTGCAGGTCTGTTTGAGGACAGAGTTTCCAGAAGTTTCCGTTGTCACCCTACACTTAACAGTCATTCCTTTTTCCCTCATATCTATTTCCTTCCACTTTCTAAACCCTTGAGTTTCTTTTTCTCTGCCCCCCTCTTCCAGATTTTCACACTCAAAATGTTTTGGGTTTTTTTCCCCCTTATAATTCTTGTTTGGCTTTAAAAGTCCAGGGAGGTATATTTTCAATATAAACTATAGTAGTTATTTTGTTTATATCTTTGACATAGGGAGCAAAAGCTGATGTAAAAATCCTGAAGCCCATTCACAGGCATTAAACTCTGTTCCAATAGAATTTTAAGGCTTGGCATAGAGAATAAAACTCTATAGTTAGACTCTTATGAACCGGAACCAATAAAATGCCTCACCAGAATGGGAGTGTTTTACACGTTCTGGATGACTGGTTGTTCAGCATACCAGGTTCTGCATCACCAACATGAACAGTAGCAGCTTTCTGGTATCTTACGGAGGGAAATAGCAGCCAAGTCCCCAGCCCATGTACATTCATTTCTTATATAGAGCAACATTTTCTGACATTTCTTTCATAGCATGTCAGTTCAGGTGTATGTTATGTGTTTGTGTGGGTGGATAGATGTATGTATGCAGGGATGCTGAGGTCAGAAGACAACTTCAGGCATTCTACCTCAGGTACTTTCTGTCCTTTGTCTGTGATAAGGTGTCTCATTAGCCTGGAACTTGACCAAGTAGGTTTGAGCTGTCCAGTGGGCTCCAGGGATCCATCTCCATCTCCCATCTCATCTTCAGGGGATTCCAGGATTCTGGAAATCTGAACTTAGTTTTCATGCCTTTGTTAGGCAAGTACTTTATTGGTTGGACCATTTCCAGCCTCCAAAACTTCCTTCTTAAGGGAAAAAAAAAAAGACCCTGTGATAAGATTAACACATGTTTAGAAGTCTGGTATTGCTATAGACTATGTGGCTTGCCAAATCATTTCATATGATCAAAGTGATACTCTCTTGGACAATAGACAAATGTGTCTTGAAAGACCCAGGAATGCATTTTAGGTGAAAATCACAAAGTGGTCCTCAGTATTCATTTTTTTAATAGTAGAATTTTACAAGTTTACAAATTTTACAAATATTTTATGAGACATATTTTTTATTTCATTTGTATGAGTATTTGCCTGCAATCCATCCAAGTGTACCACCTCTTTGCAGTACCTGTGGAGTCCATAAAAGGCAATAAATCCCCTGGCCCTAGAGTTATGGATAGTCCTGGGCTGCCATGTGGGCAGGAACCCTTGAACCCTAGGCTCTAATGTGTCATATCGGGTCCTGCCTTTCTGCCAGGAGTGCCTGGGAGCCTCTGGCATGCAGCCTGGAGAAGGCAGGGTTCACAGCCTGTGTTTCCCTCTTGGTTGTCAGATGCCAGCTACCCAGGACCAGAAGGGGAAACAGTAGGGTCTGGGATAAGTGCTGTCGTCTCATCTCTGGGTACCCAGGTGAGAAATGGGGATCTGCTCTTCACCTTTCCCCTTGGGGCATCTGCAAGCCAGGTGGAAAGGGGGAGGTGGAGCGGGATGAATGGAGTCCAGTCTGATCGGGGTAGGAGAAAAGAAACCCTTTTTGGGGAGTCTTAGGTGAGGCTCTTTTAGGTGAAGGCCTTCCCAATGTTGAGCTTTAATAAAGCAGCTTTGTGAGACGAGCCTTGCTAGTTCATATTGCTTTATTTGGTGGCAGATGTGAACTCATACCCTTTTCAGGGTGAACCAGGGACTATGTACCTCTTGATGGAAGGAATACCCAGGAAGGGAAGATTATTAGCTGAAGGCTTAAGGTAACGAAAAGTCACAATAGCACGGGGGAAGCATTTCAGAAATCTCAGGTGCTAGCTGAATGGGCTCTTATTGCGAGAAAGGAGGTTGAACCTGTAATCTTCACCAAGGCTACCTGACATTCTGCAGGCAGAGGTGTGGGGTTTTTGAACTCCCCCAACAAGGTCAAAGAAGCAGAAGCCTTTCCAGCGGAGGGAGTCCCCCACATAGGGCAGAGCCCCAGAAGGCTATCTGGTTAATGGCAGACTTCCACCTTAATTAGCAGAGTTTCCCCACACTCATAGCAGCGCCTGCACTTAATCGCTGAGCATCTCTCCAGCCCCCATACTTTAATTGTTTAGTTAGACGTGAAGGTAGGACTCACCAGGTGTCCTGATGGCAATGTGGGAACTATCTGTGAATGGCAGTTTTCAATAATGTTTTAACATATGTTCTAATCTGTATAGAAAGATTTCTCTTGTGAACTACTTAAGGAAAATGGCTGTTGGATAAACCAAAGAGCATTACTTTAATAACTCACCTTCATGAGTTGCTTAAACATGACACATACCTTGGGCAGTCCTGTGCACAATGGAATAAAGAGTGGTTCTGTTTTTAAAACTCTATCTAGTTTCCTGAGTACTTGGGCTTATAGGTACACTGTACAAAAGTCAAAACCTATGACGGTAGCACTTTCTTCTCCTGTTCTTAGAGAAAACTGCTGGGATTAGGTTCTGGTTATCAGAGATGGACAAGATGAGTCAAGATACTGTTATGAACACAAAGCAGGAGTTGCTGCAGGTGGCTCTGTGCCTCACTCCCACTCAGCATCTCAACTACTCTGTCCTGATGCACACAGAGCTGCATTGGTATTTTAAACATCGAGTGCATGCGGTTGAAATGAGGAAGCAGGGCTTTGTACTTGGCATCTCCAATCATTTGGCGTTTGTGGATATGTGTGTGAGGGTCTGTGCTCAGAGCGTGGAGCGCAGTGTTAGATTTCACAGGGCTTGAAATAGTTGCATGCCCACAAACTCTGGTGGGGGTGCTTCCCTAATTCAAGTCAATCAAACATCTTATGGTTTTCTTTTTTAATCTCAAAATGCTCTGCTACACATTATAGAAAATGCCTCTCCAACCTTCCTAAGCAGAAATGTCCTGGCTCACAATAGTTACAATTCGGCCATCTCCATCTAGAGAAGGCTTGGTCTAAAGGCTCAGGTTGCTTTCAGGTTTTCTGTAGTCCCAAGGTTTTGTCTCTTTCAAGTAGGAGATCTTGGCTGCCTCAGCTGCACGCCGCTGTGTCACCTAGAACAAGCACCAAGTGTGCTTTGTAGTGAGGGTCCTGAGGCTGATTGGCATGGAGCCAGGGATGGAATTAGGATCCCTGGAAAACCTGGGTCCTAGCTGAGAGAGGAGGGCATTGGGAGGACGGAGACTTCATCCAAAGCCCAAGGGGGTGGGGCAGACAGTAGATACAGACCAGGACCTCAGAACAACTAGCACAAGGAAACCCTTTTTGTTTTATTACATCACCTGTTTTATTTTTAATATTAACTACCATTTCATATCACCTTCTAGAAAATGCCATAAGTTAAGCATTCCTTTCGGATATTTGAATAAAGTGAATGATCCAAAGCCATTGTTTAATCTAAGATTCATGACATCTCTTGCTGTATCTGGAAGAAACTATAGACATTAAAAGTGATCTTCATCTAGTTGATTCTTCAATACATTCAGATATTTGACATGTAAAATAAATAGAACATGGCCAGCTGCAGTGTGACATGTCTGTGCTTCTGGCACTTGGAAAGCAGAGGATGGAGATTGCTGCTAGATTGAGATAGCCTGGTCTATACCTTGGGAGGCAGTGGCTGGAGATTGCTGCAAGGTTGAGATAGCCTGGTTCATACATTAAGTTCTAGGCCAGTTTGGGCCACATAATAAAACTCTATCTCAAAAAGTCAAAGCCAATTGAAACAACATAAATTATATAGAAACAGAAAAGTATTTTATGAATATATCATCTGAATTTTATTTTCTTAAAAAATCGGGACTTTTAAAAATAGCATACATTTTAGGGTAGGTTATCCATAATTTATTTTTATTTACAGGTTTATGCATGCCATATTTTCAGCTAACCAGTTCTTAGATACTAATAGTCATAATAAAAACATCTAAGGCTACCTTTAAAAACCCTTTGTACTCAGGGTCATTAAATTTGGTCTGCAATTGTGTTTAGTGGCTGTAATTGTGCTGCAGGATAATTTTAAAGAAGTAGAATTGAACTTTTAACCCCAGGTTTCCTCTCAGGTAATTCCAGGATGAAACATAGCCAAAAGAAAAATAAATCAATTTATCTTAGTTGGCAAATGTTTTTCACAGTTGTGTTTAATACCTTTTCAATCCACTGGTCCATCTCACACAGTGCACGCATGGATGTATGTGTATTTCTTTTCAGGAACGGGTTTCTCATTTGTCTTCATATTCAGCAGTCATGTGACACATCAATTCTATGTAAAGTTATTTTCAAGTAGCAATAGGGATGACTACCTTCCATGTATTGTTTTAACATTTAAGAATAATCACATTTAACCCTAAAAAGAAATCAGGATCCAGAATAATTAAAGAATGTGTGCAAAGCCAAGTGATTGAGTAGCCCCCTGGAGGATTGGGGCAGCCTGTCTCTGAGCCTCGTGGTGACTCTCACTTCAGTTGGGGACCACCTTCATCAGATCAGTAAACTGAAATATTGCCAGGGAAGTCCGTGGAAGTTTGCGATCAGCAAACCCAGTGGTGGCACTGCTCAGGGACCTTCCAGATGGAAGGTGGCCCAGTCAGGCCACCAGAGCTGAGTCTGGCATTTGCAGGCTCTTTCCCAGAAGCCACTGTTGACTGTACCTTTTGAAGTCATGCTTCACTGGGCCTTTGATGTGCTTCTGCGGAGGTTCCTTTCAGGTGTCCAACTTCAGATGAATGGTAATGGCCCCATTCCTCAGCAATAACATAATAGAATTGTGTTCTTTCAGCCTTGTTATGTGGCTCGTGAAGTGCTGGTTTGTAGAATAATTCTTTTTTAGCTGACTGGGATAGTTTTTAAGATTGAGCTTCGGTTATTTTGCATGTAAGCAGGCAGGGCTGCTCAAGTAAACAGTTTTGGGAAATGTTTCTGAAATTTGACTGCTCTTCAAGATAGATAGATGAGAGATAGATAGAGAGTGAATGGTTTGTTTTCAGCTTTGCAAGCAACAGCAGGTGAAAGTCTTGAGAGATATCTCACCCTTCACTGACATGCAAGTGGCTTTTACCTCTGGTCAGTATACTCCCACTTTTGGGGAAGAACAAAATGTGTGGAGGGCAACAGTCTTAGGCTAGAAACTTAGAAGAGTTTGTTCAGTGTAAACTTAACTTTTATTGAAATGAATCTTTGAGAAATGAGGTAAACAACTGTACTGGATAGTTTTGTGTCAACTTGACACAGGCTGGAGTTATCACAGAGGAAGGAGCTTCAGGTGAGGAAATTCCTCCATGGGATCCAGCTGTAAGGCATTTTCTCAATTAGTGATCAAGGTGGGAGGGCCCCTTGTGGGTGGTACCATCTCTGGCCTGGTAGTCTTGGGTTCTATAAGAAAGCAGGCTGAGCAAGCCAGGGGAAGCAAGCCAGTAAAGAACATCCCTCCATGGCCTCTGCATCAGCTCCTGCTTCCTGACCTGCTTGAATTCTAGTCCTGACTTCCTTTGGTGATGAACAGCAGTATGGAAGTGTAAGCTGAATAAACCCTTTCCTCCCCAACTTCCTTCTTGGTCATGATGTTTGTGCAGGAATAGAAACCCTGAGTAAGACAACTAGTTATCACCTAAGTAAGTTCAGAATGTAAGAGAAATGGGTAGCTACCTGATGGTCAAAAGGCCCAACTTTAGCTAAATCTTTGAGATCAAATGAATAGTATAGTGACTATAATTAATACATATAGTTGAGATTTATTGACAGCTATTAAGTGTTCTTGTATCCCACTCCTGTTAAACGACTCAGATATAACCTTTTTTGAGTTATGGTTTCAGCATGGACTGTCTACTTTGGCTCTTTAGTCCTGGCGTCCTCCTTTTTGCCTCCCTAGTCCCAGTTCACTCTGAACAAAAACTCAAGGAAGTGGACTCCTGGGGAGGGTTCAGTGTTCCAAAGGGAGAGTTAAACAAAGAGGCTTTAGGACTAGAGCCAGTTGCCTGCTCAGCCGGGTGCCAGATCCTGCAGGTAGATGATAGATGATCAATAGAATGTAGCTAGATGGCCTCCAATGTTCCTCTCAAGATTGCGTGGTTTGATCTGGAGAATGTGTGGGGTAGCTGGAGTCAGTGTCCACCGGACCAGGACTCTGTGGTGTGTTGGAGGATAGAAGTCAAATGAGGTGAGTGGTGGAAGTTCTCCTCACTCTCCTGTTGTCTCCTTTGCCTTTCTCTGTGTTTCCTACAGAGTTTAAGGCATCTGCAGCCTAATTGGACAGAACATTTTGCTCAAGGGAGTAAAGCCATGCTTTAAAAACAATCCGTGGTTGTTCTGGTTTGAAGTCATCTTTATATCGATCTCTGGGTAGTTCTCCAGGGATCCCTCGTCACTAGTCAGCACTGTGAATTGATGCGATTAACTGCTGGAGGATAATGTTGGGTCTGAACTCAGCCACTTGAATTTCCACCTGTGTCTGGCAAACTACTGAAATGCAAGAGGAGCAGTGGTTAAAGGAGGCTGCTGGTGGCTGGCCTGGGTGAGCTTCTGCTAAGAGGTCCCCGATGTCACTCAACGTTGGAGGAAAAACAGAACGGTAACACAGAGACGAGAAGACAATTATAGAGTGTTGGTAACTTGAACTTTATGAAAGATATACTACAGATGGCATATTCTGTTGTGAGTTTGGTTTATAATTTAAGGAGTAATTGGGAGAGACATGAGAGGATATTTTTTTCTAGGGTAAATCTGTATTATTTCAATTAATTTCACTTCACTGTGAGAGTTGTTGAGTTTTTAGACAGTTCAGAACAAATGGTTGGTTAGTTTGGCGAAGGTGAGATGAAAGAAATTCCTAAGAGTGTTCACATGCCTGGAGTGGTGGTGCCGGCTTCAGTCCTAGCGCTTGGCGCTGAAACAGGCCGATTGACAGTTTGAGCCCAGCCTAAGTAATGCAGGCAAACCATGTATCAAAGCAAGTGAGCAAAAGTAAAATAAAGCCAACGAAAAACCTACCCATCATAACAAAGAACCTCCTTCAGCCCCCGAACCAAATCAAACCAAGCAAGGTTATGTTTTTCTTTAAACTGTAATGGGGGCAGAATGTCAAGAAATCTCAATATCCACTGGAGATTTCAGGTGCATATGTAAACACAGTCAGCATGCTCTTTCTTAGTGATTTGGGGTTTATCTTTCTTCGGCTACTTTCTAGCCCTGATAACTACTAGTCTTTTGCTACTGGGGCTCCTCATGTTTATTTCAGTCCCAATAGGAAGTTTTCCACTGAACATTTTTTTCAACGAAACTTTGCAAAAGTACTTTAATTAAAAAATTATTGCTGCTGGGTGTGGTGACGCAGGCCTTTGATCCCAGCACTTGGGAGGCAGAGGCAGGCGGATTTCTGAGTTGGAGGCCAGCCTGGTCTACAAAGTGAGTTCCAGGACAGCCAGGGCTATACAGAGAAACCCTGTCTCAAAAACAAAACAAAACAAAACAAAACAAAACAAAAAACTTATTGCTTTTATGTGTATGAGTGTTTTGTTTGCAGGTGTGTATGTGCACCATGGATATGCCTGCTTCTGTGGAAGTCAGAAGGTTGTATCTGATTCCTCGGGGACTGGAGTTAACAGTTGATTGTGAGCCTCCATATAGGTGCTAAGAATCAGACTAGAGTTCTCTGGGAGAGTGGCTGCTGTTCTTAATGCCTAGCTACCCCTCCAGGCCTGAAAAGGATGCTTTTAACTGAAGGTCTGAATAAGTATAAGCATTGGGGTGGGGGGCTGTTTTAATCCCTTAGGATAAACAGGAAGTGTGACTGTTTGGGGGTCAGGTATATGAAGGTGACAAATTTAGAAGAATTCCCTACCCCAGGATACTGAAATAATCTTTCTTACCATATCAAAAGCAAGGAAGTATCTGGTAAACGACTGGAGAGATTGTTCAGTGCTCAGTGATTAAAGTGCTTGCTGCCCAGTGTGAGAGCTGAAGCATGGAGTCCCAGAAGCCATGGAAAGAGGATGTGCATGCTACCCAGCCTATATAGAACGCCAGCCTTAGACAGCGTAGAGACAGGGATCCCCAGAGCAAGCTGGCAAACAATATTAGCCCTAGCCACATAATCTGTGGGCTTGATTGAGAGACCCTGCTTCAGTGAATAAGATGCATCAGTACACGTGTGTCCATATGTATGCATGTGCTACCACAAACCGAAAAAAAATGGACAGATAAAAATTTATTTTACAGTGTCTAGCAATTAGAGCGAGCAGTAAAAATATTTTGTTTTGCATAGATGAAGTGTTGGTGAGTGGATACAGTTCCAGGCTTTTAAACCCTTAGTGTTAGGAAGTAGGAGGCACTGCTGCATTTCAGTTACACTTTCATGGATTCTGGGAAGGCCATATGTAGGTGGAGAATTAAAATTCACAGAGCTCCCATATGTGATAGCTCTTCCTAGTTAATCCCCCAACGTGTTCAACCGGGATCTGTTCATTAACAGGATAGAGAAAAGGAGGGAAAATGATTACCTTAAGAAGTTCATTACCACACTGACTATTATCGGATAGGGAAGAGGCACAATTTATTTCACAGTGTAGGAGGCTCTCCTGGGAGAATGAACAATGGCAGATGACCAAAGTAGCCTTGTGGCTGATGTACTTGAACCTAGTCAGGCCAGCCAGTGTTCCTGGGGAGGTATGATTCAGATTCTGAGAGGCAAAAGGCCATGTTTGGTGTGGTAGGCAGTCTGGAGTTCAGTTTCATTTTTAGTGATATGGAAAGTTATTGGGATGCTGTCATCAAATGTGTAAAGTGAGCTGTCAGGCCTCATAGAGAGGCATTCAAGGAGAGACCTGCTGGAGATTACATGAGACATTTGGGGAGGGTCAGGGCGTTGGGTGATGAGAAAAGATGTGTTCTAAGACAAAGATAAAAATTGAACGTGAGGAGTGATTGAGGAGGAGGCATCAAAGTAAAAAGTTCCAAGGTTTTTTTTTTTTTTTCCAGATCAAAGGATTCAGTTATTATTTATGGGATTGAAGCAAATGAGACCCGAAGGTATGGGATCATTCTTGGACATGTTAGGGTGCCTGTTGCTAGGTGAATCTATTTGATAAGAGTTCAGATTAGAGAGAAAAACATACAGAGACTCTTAAGGTTTGAATCTGAAATGTTCCCTACAGGTTTGTGTTTTGAATACTTGGTCCACAGCTGGTAGCACTCTTTCAGATCATAGCTGGTGGCACTCTTTTGGCCAGAAACTTTGTGACATGGGGTTTAGCTGGCAGAGGCGAGTCCCTGGGGATAGGGGAATAGACATTTGAAAGATATACCTGGTGCCTGGTTCTTGTTTTCTACTTCCTGACCCTAGCTAAGGTGAGCAATTTTCTAGCCCATGCTAACACTGCTGTGAATTAGACTGCTCCATCTTACCTTCTCTGCCATGGTGGACTGAAACCCTTTGAAGCTGTGAGCCAAGATAAATCTTTCCTCACTTTCCTCAGTGTATTCTTTTCCTGTGAGTTGTTGTTGTTTTGTTTGTTTGTTTGTTTGTTTTCCATTAATACAAAAGTAACAATACGGACAGAGTCCAGATAAAAAAGCAATATAAAGACTGAGCCCAGAATACTGTCTGGTTTGTACTTAGAAGTTGGAAAGAGGAAAAGGAGGATGGAGAGGGAGATAAAAAGGAAATGGAGCGTATACAACTGCCCATGCCCCCCACACCCACACACCTCCTGGCACTCAGTGGATGAAATTATTTCGAGGAGAGTGTTGATACCCTCAAGCTAACCTCTGTTTAACATGCAGGAATGGCATAGAGGGCTCATGGAAGACCTCAAAAAAAGCAGCCTGGATATTTATGTAGAAGCCTGATTTCTACAGAGGGAGAGGTGGAGGAGGGGAATGGATTGTAGGTAGGTAGCAAGTGAAGTTCTTTTGCGAATAACGAATCAAAGAATGATCTGGATCCAGAAAGGACATCAAGAGGAAAATCTGGTTTTGATTTTGTTTTTGTCAATGAGATTAAACCTAGCACAGTGGTAATCTAGTTCAGGCAGGGCAGGGGAAGCTGCTGAGGGAAGTCCTGAGCTGGGCAGAAAAAGGGAGATCTAGTTCAATATCAGGGTGGCGTGTCTGTCCAGAGCAGATGGCTCCGTTAGAGTGGAAGGCAGGTACAACAGATGGGCATGCATGGCATGCGTGTAAGCTGAAATTAGGTGTTGTAGATGTAGGGAAGTAGGAGGAGTGTGTGTGTGTGAGAGAGAGAGGGGGGGGGGAAGGAGAGGGAGGGAGAGAGAGAGAGAGAGAGAGAGAGAGAGAGAGAGAGAGAGAGAGAGAGAGAGAGCAAGCTTAAGCTCTTTGCTCTCCAAACAATTGCCCTCTTCATTAGACCAGCTGTGCCTACTGAAAAGAGAGCCACATGATCAGGCTTGTTGAACCTTGGCCTTCCTTCACAGAAGGAGGGAGTTGAGGGGGCTCCTAGACCCTCACCTGAGAATCAAGTCACTCCTCTCAGTCATATGAAAGCAATTCTGCTGTAATTGCAGGTGGCCTCCGCATCTCGTAGAGGCCAGAGTATAGGCTTGGAAAATCTAACTGAAAGGCCGCTCCATCTGTGTTGCTATGGGGAGGTTATCATTCATGCTGCACGAGGCAGCTGCTTTGGGATCCCCCATGCTTCTGTAAGTAGGGCTTCCAGTCATGTTGCGTAAGTAAGATCAAGAGGCTCGTTGGTTCTCTAGGTTGGACTTCGGTGGACTAGTACTTCAGTTTGTAGATGGGACCATGGAAAAACATAGATGTGGATTTGTCTCCTTAGGGAAGGAACTCTTGCAACAGCGTGCTGTTTGGTTTGTGTGAACTCTTCATAGACAGAAGAACAAAGGATGTGGAATGAGCTGGAGGAGGAGCTGCAGAGACAAGGCACTCTTCCAAACACAACGGAAGACTAGTGGCCAGTGGATTTTAAACAGCTGCCATCTGTTCTCAGACTTACTGTCTTCTTGATTTGTTCCAATCCTTCAGTCGGGACCAGTAGTAATGGGGAATCGCCCCATGCCTGGCTTCTGTCCCTCCATCTTGATCCTTGTTGATGCCATTCCTCTAGTCTGTTACAGCCTGTGAACAAAGGGCTCCTGTGCAGTTGACTCTGCTAAAGATAGACACAGTGGAAGGAGATTAAAGCATAATCCTTATTCCCTTAATCTTTCACACCCATATCTTATGCTTCTGAGCATGGGGTCTTCCTCCTCCGTGGATCTCCTTGACAGTTGAGGGAAGTCTGGGGACCCTTTCTATAAGATTATTTTAAGTGAGAATAAAAACAAAGACTCGTTACCCAAGGTATTACTCAATGAAATAAAGTTTTTAGAAAATAAGCATGTCTACAATAAATGATGTATGAGTCTTTACTATATATTAAAAAGTAAATGGGTCATATGAATACCTGATTTTAAAGTGGTAATATTAACAAGATATCTAGAAGCTTAGATGAAATGTGGAAATGTATGTGAATTTACAAGGTCAGTGGTCTGGGCCATAGTTCTGTGATTTGTCCTCTCCATTTGTAATGGAAATGTTAAGATGTTTGCAGATTTGTTAACACAAGGACAAAGCTTTCCTATGAAAGAGCTTTTATTATCCTGGAGTATTTGTCATCTCAGAGGCTTACTGCTTCAGTCTGTTAACCTTGACCTAGACCTAGAAGCTTCTAGCCTCCATACAATCTAATCTAGGCCTAGAAACTGTTGAACCTCTGACACTTACTGCTGAATAAGTTCAGTTCTTGCTAGTTCTTTTGAGCCCTTACTGGATGATTCATCTCAGTTGTTCTGGCTCCAAAACTTCTCTCTAAGCTGACTGATTCAATCTGGCTTCTCTCAGCTTTTCCTGAATTGCTCTGCTTGGCTTCATATTAACTTTGGCAATTTGTTCTAAATCTTCTTGCTCATTCTCATTTTCTGACTTGTTCTGTCTCTACCTGTATCTAGCTTGTTTCTCCTCAACTTCTCTCTGTAAAACTCCCCTGGTAAAACTGCCTTCTCTTCTTTCTTCACTGTTCCCTCGAGTAGCTTCGTGTCCCCCGATCCCCAACATGAGAGTTTGGCATATCCTAGTTTGTCAAAATCTTTCTCTGATTCATCACTTTGTCTCCCACTCAATTAGACATCACTTTCAAACATCAGTGCTCCCTTCTACAAAATAACTCTACTTTTCATTGTTTGGGATTAAAGGTGTGTACTAAGGGTGTGTCTGCATTCCAGCCAGAGGGATTAAAAGTATGATGTAAGGCTGAGTAACACCACAATTAGAAACAGCTCTCCCCCCCCCCCCCCTAGTAAATAACACAGTCTTGGGGGATTATGTGATAGAATATCCTTCAACACTTCCTACTGAATAAAGTCTGTCCCTTATTCTGTAAATGAATTCAATAAATTGAATTTATTTCAGCCTTTGGTTACTGACCAGTTCAAGACACCATCCAGGGCTGCTCCTAATGCCTGTAATCTTGTCTCTACTCCAACCCTAACCTACTTACTCAAAACAGATACCCAAAAGTGCTCATATACCTTAAATCTTTTCAAGAACCCATTCCTCTCTTTCTTAGACTGTGCCTGATTTTTTCCTATGTAAGATTTCCCCCTGAGCACAGTAAGTAGCCTTATTGTCTGGCACTGCTACCGGAATGACGGACAGTGCTCTATAAACTTGTTTTGCTTGCAGAAGGTGCTCAGTACATGTTTAGTAGACAAATAGATGCTTCTATTTCTAGTGAATGTTTATAGACCTTTGTACAGCTTACAGGATGTTATAAATGTCTTCCTGCTGGTGAAGGCAAGATTCCCCATAGGATTAATGAGCACATGTAAGCCCTGTTAACCCAGCAGAGCAGATATAAATTTCCCCAGTCAGTCCATGGAGGTTAACATTCTCATAAGCCGAATTTCTAAATTTAAGTAACTTTGATTGAAAAAGTTAAAGTTGCCTCTGTCTAACCAAATGATGAGGAAGCTAATTTTAAATGATTTATAACTCACTGAAATTCAAAATTCAGAATATGATTAACCTCAAATTTCTTTGTCAGATGTCTAAAACCATACTTCTGACTTAAATGTTGTAGCAGATAAATGTGGACACAGAATGTCTCAAAAGTAGTCTTTCTGTGACAATAACTTAGTAGTTTGGGGAGTGTATTTGTTGGTAGTGCTGGAACATGTTGTTGGAAGCTCTCCTCCCAGTATTGCTACCATTACTATTGTTCATCAGAAAAACTATGGCTACTGACAGACGACCCTGTTGATGTTCTGTATTGGTGGCTTGGGAGGTCTGTGAGACCCTCACATGAGGTCTCAGCCACACCCCCTGGGCCTCCCTATCACCTGGATGTAATTCTGCCCTGGCTTCATGTGCTTTTGTGGTCACAAGAGGTCTAAAATGTACAGATTCTGGAAAGCTAACTGAAGGACTCATCTCTGCGCTGTGGTGAAGTTGTCATCCATGCTGGTATGATACGTGTAGGTAATACAACTGTTTTGGGGTTACCCACACTTTTAACTTCTCACCTATTCTAAGTCCAATAAAGTCCTTGGTTCACCAAGTTGGACCTTGGTAGAATTATTACTTTAGTCTTTTGTTAGTGCCTTATCTGGGTGAGTAGGTATTTGTTCATGTCTTTACAAGAGAACATATGCCCTTATCTTTGATATAAATTATTTTTATTCGATCATAGTTTTCAGATTAATTTGTTGTTCTAGCAATCTAGTAACAAATATTTTTTAGACAAATCATCTAATTTGTTTAGCTAGTTGTGATATATACTCACTATGTTACTTTTCCGTCGATCAGTTATTGAATGGACATTTATCTTTATATGCATGTCTTCACACAAATCTAAATGAGTAATGGAAGTAATTGTAAGTAGTTAGATTAGTGCTAGACACATAATGAGTACTATACAAATAAAATAAGTAATTAGAAACACAGGTTTGTGTTTGAGTCTCTCCCACTACATTACACGTTTGTTTATCCTGTACCTGTCCTTATGCCCAGTGTCTGGCGTATAATGTGCAGCTCTATGCATATATCTGATAACAAATGTTCATTGCATGAAGGAAGCCTCCCGTGGAGCGGTGGTTATGGAGTGTGCAAACAGATGGAGGAAGACTGCTGAGGCAGCTCAAGCTAATGACGAGCATACTTCTTGCTCTTGCTCGGTGTGATCAATATTAGTCACAAATACAAAATACACATGGTTACAAAGTAGCTTATGCAGGCAGGTGTTTAGCTTGGAGACACTGGCATGTGGACTTTGGTTTTATGTGTCCACAGGTTCCAATGGTTGAATAATCTTTTTTAACATAACTTTTGGGTTTAGATGGATATATGAAAGAAAACTTTTTGTGTGAAACGGAAAAAAATGGCATGTATACACGTGGAAAAATTTACATCAATTTATATTTTAAAAATCATGTGTATAATATATGTGTGTGGTGTTTGCATATGTTTTTAGTGTGTATGTGTGTATGTGTGTATGTGTGTTGTGTGTGCATGCTCGTGCCATGATGCATGTGTAAAGGTCAGTGTATAACCTCTTGCACCTTCCCTCACCTTCTCTATTGGAAACAAGGGTTCATTGATGCTTGATTCCATAGCAGCCAGACTAGCTAGCCCAGAGGCATTTGAGGATCATTCTGTCCACCTCCCATCTTCTGCTAGGAGCAGTAGGATACTCCCAGATTAGTGCTGATTATGGAGAGTCAAGCCTAGAACCTCACGCTTGGAGAGCAAGTGCTTTGTCAGCTGCATCTTCTCCTCAAGCCAACTAACAGCACTTTGCAATGATAGAAAATTTAGCACATATTCAATGAAAGCCGTTTAAGAATCATAAATCTTATAGAAATCGATAAGCCTATTTTCATATTTCTTTTTTGTTGTTTTTGTTTTTTGAGACAGGGTTTCTCTTATTTTCATATTTCTTAAAGTAATAATTAAAGTGTTGCTTTTTGTTTTGAGAGAGGGTCTTACTTTGTAGCCCTGGGCTCACTCGATAGAATAGGCTGGTCTTGAACTCCTAGAGCTTTGCCTGCCTTTGCCTCACAAGTGCTAGGACTAATGGTGTCTACCACTACGCCTGGCTGGAGTGGTGCAGTATGGCAAAAAAATAACCGTTATATCTTACATTCATATACACGCTGGCTTGGGAGTGGGGTTGGGTATTTTACAGGGTCATGAAAACTAATTAATAGCATTTTCTTGTTTGAATGGCAAGCACCCACATTAGAATGATCACATTTCATGTACCTTATTTTCTGATTATCATTGTCTTCTCCTGTTTAAGCAAAGGCAGAGTAATTACTAGACTATATATAAGGTAATTTTATACTTGCCAATTGATGTTCCCTTGAGGGCTACTGTAGATGTTATAAATAGCTTGCTGACTTCGAAGAAACACGGTTCTGTTCTCAGGAACTCATCTGGAAAGGGCATTTCTTTAGGGGATATGGAGACCATGTGTGGAATTTCAGCTACAGGAAAAATTCTGGGATTTAGACAAAGAAATATTAGGTGGTTTAAAATTGAAAAGTTCATTTGTGAAAAACTGGTTTCCTCTTAATGGGCTTGTTTTATGTTTTCAGAAGCTAATACAGTGTAGATTTATAGTCTTAGTTTGGAGTTCCAGACTCCCGGGGACTGCCAGACCCAGGTTGGTATTGTTGATTATACACTCCTTGTCAAAAGTTGTGATTTGAAACAGATTGGTTTTGATTATTGAAAATAAACATTTTTTGTTTTTGTTTTTTACTTAAAAGGGGTGCTTTGTTTTGATTCCTAAATTTCCATAAGTTTGAAGCCTGGACCGAAGCTTTCAGATGTGAGAGTCTGATACTTTCAGAGGATTGATTGTGTTTACCGAATTACTGTTGTCATTTGTAAAGCCAAGAATATAAACCACTTACCTGGATTTCACTTTACAGAGAATATTAGACTTTGAACTACCTTTTAATATTAAGTTATCATTATATATTATATAGTAATAACTATATTTCTATAGTATATTTTCATATAAAATATATATTATGACTGACCCAGTTCTTGCCTTGGAAAAGTTAATGCAATCTGAAAATCATGGATAATTGTGATGTGTTTATCTGTAAAGGGGAGTTGAGGTCTGGACTTAATTATAAACACTTTTCACCTTTGGGTGTCCAGCAATGCAGGGAAAAGCTGTGAGAGATCCAAGAATATTATTGGTTTGGAACTCTTCCCCTGTCTTGCTGTAAACAGGGCAAGCACGCTTTCTGACCAAGAGAAGGAAGTTAATCCATACACATGCTAAAATGAAACTTATTTGCAGGAAGTCCACCTTGGAGTCTCTCTGAGAACTTTTTCTTCAGGGTAAGCTTTGAAATTAAAACACTCAAGGCCCCCATCTCTAGCATCTCTGTGTTTTCCTGCCGTGCATTTAAATATGATTGGAAAAATTAGTCACATTCCTCAATCTTAGAACTTGTCTACCACCCATTGTCCATTGTAATGGTAATCTAGATGAAAGTGTGAATTTGTAAGGATGTATCACGCTGGGTAATTACTAAAGGGCTCCTTTGGTCTTCTAGGAGAGCTCTAGTTCATACTGAGATGACTGTTCTATGTAAGATGTAGGAGAAATGAGAACAGTGTATTCATGGAGCATGTGTTGAACCCCAGGCTGGTTGTCGCCCCTCCTAGTGTCCAGGTGTGATAGCAAACCCATGAAGTAGGCATGGCCATTACATAAAAGATAAAGAACATGGGGAGGCTGATTTCCTTTCTCAGGATTTACAAGTAGCTTTGGTGGCAGCTGCCCTGGTTCTGGGCTACAGTGGTGTTCCAGAGAATCTTCACAGGTGGGTCAGCACTGAGAAATACTTCTAGGAGGGCCTCCAGAAGCTCTCCGTTCCTTTCCTGATTACACATCCACACAGGAAGATTCTTTTTTAATGTTTTTCTTTTCCTTCTCTTGAGTCATTCTACCCGGGTGTTTTGGCTGCAAAGGTGAGTTATGCATAGAGATTCTGCCTGGTGTTATCCAAGAGACGTTGATGGGGCTGGGTGGGTACTTTGATAAGCAAGTAGACTGAATCAGCCTGTGTGGTCTAGAGGTCTGGACAATTAAAAGCAAACACCGCCAACAATCCCCATCACCACCCCCATGAGCATTTTCTTAACAATGACTAAAAGACAAAACCCAGAAGGCAGAGAGCAGGGCTTAATTTTTGTGAACTCTCTCCCTGTTGAGAAGGTTGACTTCTCATCTCTGACTCCAACTGCCATTGGAGAAAAGGCGTTTGCTCTTCTGCTAGTGCCATGTTTGTGATTTTGGGTGAAACATTATTAGTCTCTTGAGTGTTCTTCACAGCATCAGGAGACTTGTTTTTAAAAACAGGGGTGGGAAAATTTACATGCTGTAAAAGTGTGAAGACCTGAACTTGATCCTCAAAACACTCATGCAACACTGGGCATAGTGGCACATGTGTATAGTACTGGTTCAGGGGAAGCAGCCAGAGGGAGATCCCATTGCATTATGGGTAGCCATCTCTGCAACTCAGTGACTCAAGATTCAGTGAGAGACCCTGACTCTCACACAGCATAATTATCAAGGAAATAATCAATCGAAACTTATAAGTACAGAGAATCCTTACCTGATTGTTCCATATTGTATGTATCTATTGAAATATCATATGGTACCCTATAAATAGTTATTATCTTCCAACTAGAAATATAAGAAGAGTAGGATTTTGTTAGAGTTACTGACATAGCTTATGCTGAATGATACTGACCATGGATCAAACAAAACAAAACAAAACAAAATCACCCACACTTAGGTAATAGAGAATAAAGACCAACACTTAGTTAATAGAAACTTTGGTATCTTCTCTCTGCCTTTAAGGAGTTGGGTTGGAGGAAGAAAAAAAAATCATCTAAGTCAGTGATTCTCAACCTGTGGGTCGTGACCTTTTTATAGGGAATACATATCAGATATTTTCATATCAATTCATGACTAGCAAAATTAAAGTTATAAAACAGTAACAAAATAATTCATTGTTGGGGGGTCACTGCAATATAAGGAACTGTAAAAGGGGTTGAGAACCTCTGACAAATGTCTGTGCTTAACATTGAACTAAACAGAGAGATCGATAGTGTTATCTCAGGAGGTGAGGGAAACGTGGTTCTTTACAGCATAGAGCCAAGCTGCTCTCCGTCTGTTATGAAGTTTTCCCTTTATGAGGAAAGCCATAGCCTTCCCATCACGTGGGACTCCTGAGTCCATGCCATGCGCCCCTGTTCTCACCTTACCCCTCTCTGTATGCAGCTGTACTTTCTAGAAAGCAGTCCATGCCTGGCTGGTTGTAGGGATGGGACAGCATATGCTGTGCTTTGATGGGGAAAAGGTCCAGGCAGGTATAGATCTCTGGATGAGGACAGAAGACCGAGTGGTGGGCACTTTCGACTTTAGGTAATCTCCTTTTAATTTTAGATGTTACATAGGAGAAAGTTCCTTTGCAGCCCAGAAGATAAGCCAATTCTGTTACCTCCCAGATAATGAGAATCTGACTCCATACCAGGTTACATTCCTGCTACAGCATTGACAGTGCCTTTCTAAGTCTAGGGCATAGTGACCAGGCTAAATCTTCTCTCTGATGGTGGACAGAATGTCTCTAAACAACTCACGAGCTATTAAAATGCTATTTCAGAGTAAGGGGCCTGTCATCCTGGACATTCGAGAGAAAAGTATTTTTAGAAATATTAGCAGATAGATACTTCTGTAGAAAGCAGTTGAACACAGCAGAAGGGAGAATCTGTGGGGCTTTGTGCAGCTGGATCAGGAGCCATGCAGAGAGGACAACAAACTCTGACTGAACATCAGCGAAGACTACCAGGAACATTGAGGCAGTGGGTTTCAGTCTTGCAGAGGAGGGCAAAAAAAAAAAAAAAAAAAAAAAATTCACATTTTAGAAAATCAAGACAGGGATGTAAATATACTTGAGAGACTTTCTGAGAGTTCTGAGATGGACCAGTGGACAAGAGGATGAGCTAAACTAATGTTAAAGACAGACAATGGAAATTCCTGTGAAAAAGTACAGCCTTGTCCCTCTCTATAAATAAAATATTTTCAGAGACATTTACATGTAGTCATGGCTTTGAAAATATTTTGATAGAGAAATACCCTAAGAATCTATATAGTTTCCATGTGCCAACTTAATACTAAGAAAATGACAACACAAAATATAAGTTCATTGAAAATACTTGTTAATTGAAACGTAAGGTCTCTTAGGCAATTGGGTGAAACTTTCCTAAATGAATAATCTTAATAGACAAAGTTTGGAAAACATATTAATTCTAAGACTTCTAAAATATTGAAATATTTCAGTCTTAGAAATAATTGTTTTGCAAATATCAATAGAAAATATCTTCCAAATGTAAGTGGTTTCTGTTTCTCAAACTGGATGCTAAGGGATAAAAAGGAAGACATTAAATAGAAAATGATTTGGGAAGTTGTTCGCTACCACTTGGTCCCCAAGTCATTTATTATTTAAAAACAGCTAAAATGACAGTCCATTAAGGACTCTGGAAAAGCCTTAATAAGACACATGATCTCCTTCCTTAAATCCTGTCTTATACCTTTCTTGTATACCTTTTTTTCAGTTTTTAATAGGACAGATGGTTAATATGCTATTAATATTTCCCAGATTTGACCATTTTGGAAAAAAAACAGTATGTTAACTGAAGAAATATAGATTAAAGTATGGAAATATATACATGAAGTAATTTAGAAGTGCCTCTGGATAGTGTTGAATATAATGTGTAACTTGGGTTGAAGAATGTATCAACAAGTATGCAGTAGTTACATAAGATGTAGTAAATGCCTGTATACTTTGGAGAACTGCTGCGAATCAGCTGCTGTTGGAAGATGTAAAGAGCAGTGTTTGATCTGCTCTATGCCCCATCAGGAAGTATGACTGCCTCAGAAATGCACATCACATATTAGTTTTCAAACAGGGCAAGTGTTATTTCAATCAAACATTCAGTGATAATGCATATAGTTTGTGCAACATGGTGTGAATGACAAACTCAAACTACTGAGCTTAAAATTGAGTTATGAGAACAGTTTTTGTTTAGTTTAGTTGAGTCAAAGAACCACACGCAACTCTTTACTTACAGGTATGGACTATTAACTGTAGCAACAATGGGCTGCCCAGTTTGGTCATTGTTGAAGGCTAAGGGCCATGGGCATGTGTGCATATTTAACAGGGGCTTCGGAGCTTCTTCGTTTTCTTAATTTTTACTACATCAAAGTGAAAGATGCTGTAATCCTATCTTGGTTTTTCTCTACCCCTTTCAGATCAATTTAAATTCTTCTAATTATTCACAGATGAGGTGAAGTACAAGAGAGGGTTTTGTTCAGGAGGCCATTCCATTTTTCTCTTGCTTTCGAGGCGACTCTCCTTCTTGCAGCTATGCTAACAAAAAGACACGTTGACAGGGTTTATGGTTGCCATAATCACACTGTTAAGGCAAGCATTTTAGACTACCAGGCAGATCTGGAAGTAATTTAGATCCTTGCCTTGTTGAAGAATTTGAACTATGGTCCCATCAGGCCTCAGAGTGAATGAACTTGGAAGGTGAGGAGACCAAGCTTCAAGAGAGGCTACCCTTATTCTAAAGAGGGCCGACTGATTTCCAAATTGAAACAGAGATGTGTGGTATAATTAATAACTCCTTTAAAAACAAACTTTCTAGTTGTAGAATATGCAAGTTATTTATTTTTTTATTTTTGTAATTTAAATGGAAGACCACAGGGCTCACATCATGACTTTTCCTCCCTCAAGGGGGGGGGGTACTTTGGAGCTAAATAAACAGAGGTGTTTTTGATTTGTTAATGTTTCTAGACACATGCTTTTGTTTTTCAATTTTGTAATGTATGAAGCCCTATTTTTATCCCTATTCAGAGTCTGTGAAGAGACAAAAAGAAATTTTTGTTAGTTAAAAGAAAAATAATCTGAACACAAAATAATGGACGACTCTGTTCCTAAGCTCCTTCAACTATCAACGTTGGAAAAGTGTTAAGTACTCCTCTGCGGAGGGTGAATTGGGTAGAAAATTTTGCTTCTCTTTTCCAATGAGAGCCTTTCACTGAGAGGTGTAATTTCAAATCAGACAACTGATTTTTAATTAGATACAGATGGAATTCACAAAATGATGCTGGTCACTTTGATAACGATTAGTGAGGATCCCGGAGACACCAGGGGAGGCAGATTTTTCATTGAAGTGAAAATGTTTTATCTTTGAAATCCTAGCCATATTACCCTTTCACCATCGATACACAATTAAGTAATTTGCTCACAATCATGCCAAATTAGAGAATATTTTATTTATGACCTTCCCGGATGTCTCAGGCTTACACTTAGTTATGACTATGTGTGAACTCCTTTAAAGGACCACTTTGTCAGTGTGCCCTCTTGCTTTAAGAAATACCCATCATCTTTGTGCCACCTGGTCTGAGATCTGGCTTCTGAGCCGCCACAGCACACTGATCAAAGCACACAATAAATCAAGAATTCAGGAGTTGACCATGTGAGGATTCCAGCACTTTTTGTCTTGGACTGTTCTGAAGATAAGTAAGCCCGGCAAGGTCTTCTGAGCTGATTGATGTCTTACCTAGCAAGCAATGTCAGGGAGAAGGCTGTGCTTCAGGACGTAAAGTAAGGCTAGCTTGTTTCTGCAGAGCCAAAGGTTTTTATCTCCCAGTCTCTATAGCTAGGCATAGTCTTATTATCCTTTAAGACACATTTCCCACTTACAGTCTTCTTAAAAAGAGGTCTTAGAAATTATTTTACTCCACTAATAAAGATTGAGGTCACAGTACAGAAAATACTGATTCAAAAATGTTTAATTTCCTTTTTTTGCGCATGCGCATGCGCACGTGTGTGCGTGCGTGCATGCATGCATGAGTGGGTGCGTACGTGAGCGTGTGCGTATGTATTAGGGCATGTGGAGGCCTAAGGATGTTTTCTTGGACCATTCTTCCACATTATTCTTTGAGGGTAGGTCTCTGATTCGAACCCAGATCTCATCAACTGGGATAGTTTGGTTTGCCAGCCTGCTCCAGACTAGATCTCCTATCTCTACTTTCAAGAGGCTAGAGTTACAGGTACGGCACCGCACCTCCCAATCATGGGCTCTGGGGATCTGCATTCTGGTCTTCTTCCCTGTGCACTGAACACTTTATTTACGGAGACATATCTCTGGCCCTGAAATACAGTAGTTTTATAACATTGATCAAACTCTGGGTCAGGCCGGACACAGGTTATCTTGATCTCTAGACATTCCCTCTGTCAGTTATTCTATCCTTCAGCCAGTTCTTGGGCTGTCTTAAGAGTTGGCATTGATACTCTGGTCTCCAGTAGCATCTTGTTTCATTCCGTTCCATTTCTTATTCCTTTATAGATGTGTATGTGCCTCATGTGTGTGATGTGTAAAGATGTTCTAACTAAGCAGGATCCAAACTCCGGTTCTATTCACTGAATGAGAGTGAGGATAAATGGTTTAATCCTGCCATTTTTCCTTTTCTTGAAGTGTGTGATTGGGATGATAGCGTGATTTACTTTCCAGAGTGTGTGGAGCCTTGCGTGTGGCAGTGTGCAGGAAGTGCTTGGAGCAGCGTCTAGTGCATATGTAAATTCCTTTGTGGCTTACAAGCTGTTTAGGCTTGATATTGCCTGTTTTCCCCAAGGGGTTTACTGATCTGATAGATGTTTGTGTTTCTGTTCGGCCAAGTATAGACTGTCCCTTGGTATACATTCCTGCACGCTGTGAGTCCCAAGAGCATGTTGTACTCTGCTCTAGCTGTCAGACTATGAGAGTCCAGGTTGAAACTTTTTGCTCACTCTTCTTATCAAAAGGAAGACACAGCGTTCGGGTATTTAGTGAGCAGCGCCTGCCACACTCGATTGCAAACCTGAGAGTAGGAAGAGAAATTACACGTTATATTATTTCTAGTTAACCGTTCTTTATTAGAGAACTATGGAAAATAATTTGTACAAAAAGCACGCTGACTGTAAAGTTATACTTGTTGCTATTTCATTTTCTCCAAAGGAGAAATTTGTGACTGACAGGACACAGGTCACAATAGAACTGCTCCAGCTATAATTAACAGATTGTAACCGATCAGAGGTAGTTGCTCCAACTGTAATTAGCAGATTATGAACTATCAGAGGCAGTTTCACATTGGCTATTCTCTGAACGCTGAATAAAAATCCGATCCCTCTAAAGCTAAACTGTGTCTAGGTAGCATATGAGGCATACTTACTGTTTTTAAAGGTTGATTCTCAGAAAGAAACTGTCCATTTCAATGGAAATTATAGTAACTAGCCTTTGCACAGTACTTACTGTGCTCCAAGTAGGACCTGCTGCTACCCAATGCATAATCTTGATGGGAAAGCCGTTTCTAAAAAAAGAGTGGGGAAGGGGATTGTAAGGGCTTGGGAAACTCAAACGTAATTTTGGAATCACTTTCCTTAATGAGTGGTATTAATCCCAAGAGTTTGTACTTGATGTGAAATAGTGCTCCTGCAGTGTTCTCCAGACTCTAGGTGAGTCCGGAGGAGACAAGTGAGGAGTGGCCAAGGTACTAAAGTAAGGCAGTGGACCTGGCGGCTCAGAGAGGGAAGAATCAGGAAATGAAGCTCATTCCAGGCTAAAGGTCTTCGTGAGCCCTCCAGAGTGTCCCCAGTGAGAGGTGGAGAGCCTCTCATGGGTCTGTGTTTAGCTGGCAGTTGCTCCTTGGTTTCTAATTTTGGTCGCATATTTTTTTCTCTAGTGTTTCATTTTGACACCGTATGTTTTTAAAAGGACTTTTCTTGTGGATAACATTTTATGATATGCCCTTTCTGAAGTTCTGGGCGACAATGTGGCTGTGTTTTATTTACTCGAATCATTCGTGATGGGAACCAGACTCCAAACTTATTCAGAAATAGTGTTAATTATACAAATAAATGAGGCGCATGTCTTCTGGATCCACCTACAAGTTTCAAGAGTTGCTCCTGGGTTTGTTTCTCAAATTGTATGTAAATAATCACATCCATGTCTAATGGAATCAATTTTCTTATTTAGTGAAATATGACCTCCAACAGATTGGTATGGCTTCCTATTAAAACTTCATGGGCAACTAGTGTCTGGTCACAAGATTAAAGGCAATGGACAACAGAATACAACACACATGATGAATTGGACCCGTGTTTCCTGAGTAACTAAAGTTTAACCTTTTTAGGCTTTAGTGGTTTCTCACTGGTATTTATAGAACAAAATAGAATAAAGGTGGTTCACAAGGTTCTACTTCCAGCTATGAACATTTTTAATACAAAGGATCTGAGGACTATGTTGGACAGAGAAATGGTGTGGCTTAAGAGTTTGAGTACTCACTGGCATGAACTGCTGCAGCCTCGTCTTCAAAGGAGACAGTCTGTGCTGCGACTCCGTGTGCATCTCTTTCATGCCAAGTGGGGTGATTGGTGGCAGGAGGAGAAAAGTCAGGATAGAGATTAGGAAAAGAGCATCCACTGCAAGTGTTCAACAGATTCTGCCCATGTAATAGTCATAGGATTGAGTAGGACTGGGCAGGGATAGCAGAGAACACCTTGAGGTCAGCTTGAGAACCAAGGTGACTGGAATCTAGTGGTAAGATGTTTGCTATTTTTCTATTTCTCTTATAAATAGCTTTTTAGATAAGGGTCAGTGATATACAAAGGGGCCTGGATCTTGTATTTAAGGAGGTCATTTCCTAGGACTTCATGAGTGTAGATTACAAATGTAACTTAACGTCGGTCATTACATTTGATAAAGAGGCACATGCTCAAGGTGCCTGCTAGGTGAGGAACTGTTAGGTTTAGAGCCTGAAAGTCAACAAAGCATCAGACTCATGTTTGCTTTTCCGTTAGGTTTAATCAGATTTTAGAGGGCAAATAAGACCTGTATGGAGAATACCTTCAACTTGTTCTTTTCTACTGAGAGATATTGTCATAATACACACGGGGAAAAGGCTTTAGTGTTTAGAGGTGGATAACTTTCAAATGTCCACTGGAAGGCAGTAGTTTGTGGGATTTTTTTTATCACTTTCAAATTTTATGGGCTTTCTCTGGATTAATTCAGAAGGAGGAATATTTAGCTGTATATTAAAATGAAGACAAGACTATAGTGTACAACTCTAATATGAACCTGTATTTCCTATGTAAGAGACTTCAGCAGACCCAGTTACTTTCAAGGTCAGGTGAACATGCCCAGGGCAGCTGCCTTGTCTTTCTTGTTTAGTAACATGCTAAGAAAATATACTGCATGGCGGGCTGTTGCAGGCTTGTTGGGGTAGTCCCAGAGTAGCATAATTGTCTTATTAAGCATGTGATTTTTTTCCTGATTTGTGTTAGGGGTTTTTAAACTCTTACCAAGGTTTTAAAAGAGTATGTTGAATGCATCCCATCTTCCCAATATCCTAACACTATCGATTCTCTGTCCTCTTTCAGAGGGTGGACATTTCCTTCTCTAAGGATAGGGTCATCAGAAAGGGCTACGAGCCTTCTGCACTGTAGAGGGATCTCTGCATTCCCATGGCTCCCCACTGCCTTCCTGTGTTCCGAGGCTGGATAAGGATACCCCTACCCAAATAATACTTATTTAGCTATATTCTTTCTCTCTTCTCTCCCTCTCCCTCCCTCCCTCCCTCCCTCCCCCCCCCTCTGTTCCCTTCAGAATTCCTCACCCCTCCCTTGTTTCTTGCTGAGGCCTTGAAAAAAAAAAAAAAAAAACCAAACAAACCCTGTTAACAAAACCGTTTCCTGGCCCAGTGTCAGCATCTTGACCTGTTCCAAGGTCTTCTGAAAAACCAAACCAAAACCCCATATCTTGTGTTCCTTACCACCCATTCATTGTTTATGTCACTACATACAGTCTGTGACTAGAAATACTTTTACCATGTAGTAGTGACAACCAGCTTGCCAGGTCTTTTGAACACTTAACTTAGATCCTGTATCTTTTCTGTACTCTGGAGGGTCCCCTTACTGAATACACAATGAATTCTAGTTAAATGAATGCCATTTTCTACTTCCATGTTATTATTATTTCTTTAAATTTCATGGTTAAATTGGCTCTTTACTCCTACATGTTTAAGTTATCTGAGGTTCAAGGGTCCTTGTTGCCAACCCAGCAGGATTGACTCATTTCTGGGTAGACATACACAGTTTACAAGCTTGACTTTAAAAGGCATCTATATAGCAGACTTCTCATTGGAAGTCCTAATGCTTATTAAAAGGCTTAGGTGGTTTTGTGTGCTTTCTACAACTCTCACTTGTTTGTATGCAATTTTAAAATTTTCATCAGTCTCATAAAGCTTGATCTTTTATACCCTAATACTTTTTAGTGATATCCATATCTATAACATCACATGGTACAAAGATATTTGATTAAAGTAGAAATCTCAGAATGAATGACTGGTTCTAAATCCTTCACTTTTTTATTCTTGCATCTAAGGCCTCAGTTTTATACTGCTTTAATTTTTATCTTACTTCACTCTCCTCACTTCTAAAGTTTTGGTTATCTTTTTAATTTTTCTTCCTCCTTATTTTATTTAACTTAGTAGAAGCTGTTTATAGCTTTACTAGGATAAATGTTTTTTTTTTGTTTTTTTGTTTTTTCCTGGAGCAAATTGAAAATACTAGTCTGAGAACCCTTGAGGGAATGTAGGTTCTTCAAACCTTCAAACCACAATCAATACAATAGTCAGTAAATGTTTCTGGTTTGCCTGATTATATTATTAAATATTAGGTTTATTTCCTTACTCAATAGAAAGGGGTACTGTTACAGTAGTTGGGTGTGGGGAAAAAAATGAGTGGAATCACACACCCTTAGCTGATATCAAGAAAAATCCTTTGCCTCCATTGTTGAAGGATGAGCAATGCTGTGGGATGAGCCACGTTAAGCAAAGAGATGGCAGAAGCCAGTGCTAGGCACAGAGATATGAGCACAGTGAAGGTGTCTTTGGCTCCTGGAACTAAGTGTTTGACTTGATGCGCATCTGTTTGACTCCCTGCTCATCACAGGTGCTTGGTGGGAGGATGATCTTATAAATGATGACATCGAGGATGATCTTATGAATGGCGTCATGGTGGGCAGTTCATCTCCATTCTCACCCTAGTGAATTATGAGAGAGGTTTATAGCTAGTGAGATTTTAGTCCTCTACACCAGCATGGTGGTGTTTGTCTCTGTAGACCCACCATTCAGAAGTGAGTCTTTGACATTCAGGACAAAGCAAAAGAAATCAAAGATTGCCTCTTAATCCCTAAGGTAATTTCTGCAACATACCCCCCTCCCCATGTAGTCTTTCTAACTTTTCATTATGTCTCAACACACTGGAAACATCAGTGACAACTTGCACTCACTTGCTAGATAATTTGAGGAGTTCATTTGCTCTTTAAGGTAGGTACAAGGTAAGTCTCTTAGTGTTTTAAACTCCTCATACCTTTGAATCATCCTTATACGTTATAAGAAAACGTTCTATGCTTATTTGTCCAACACTTTTTAAAAAAATATATTACTAAATGTCAAAAGAAAGATTATTGATGCTAGAATTAATTTCAGACCACACATTGAATTACTATTCTCTATTCTTTAGGTTCCTACTCAGACAGTATAGACTCTCAAATGTACATAGCCAATATGTTTATCTGAGCTTCTTTGTCTAAATGTGTCTATCTGAATGACATACATTGCCAACCTTCAGTTTCCCTGTGGACTTTAGGTTTTATTTATTTTTCTAAGTTTGGTGGAATTAGAAGTATGTGCCATTTCTTACACTCAAGCATTATGAGTTATAAGCTTGTGTATGTTATGCTTTTCATAGGAAGGTTTTAATTTGATACCTTCTCCAAGACCATGCAGACATTTAAGAATTATATCTTTGGATTACCCAAGATTGATGTGCCTGTAGCCTTTATCTTTTCTGTCGATGTGCAGCCCAACAGCTGTACGATATAGAAGTGCTGCTTTCTCCTCTGGGTGTGGCTAGTATATATGCACAGCATAACAAGCACCTTTTGGGTGGGTAAGTCAATGGTTCTTTCAAGGACTATTTAACAAGCTTTATGGAGCTGAAAATGTATGTAATCTATAGGTTTAAAAGCTTATATTAGGGAAGCAGTGAAGAAATGCAGGCTTTAAGGAAAATAAATCTATCTTAGTGTCTTAAGCTGCCTTTGAAACTCTGTTTTTATAAACGGTTGATCACTCTGACCCAAACTTTGCTTTTACACGTTTTTGGGGGGAGGGGTGACAATTCCTGTCACTCAGGCTGTAGCAGTGAGAATGTAGTGCTGTATTTGGTTTGGTTTGTGATATTTTCCTGCCCTCAACTTGCAGTGTGGCCTCACGGGGCAGCTTTGGCTCCCTCAGGCCATTGCCACAGCACGAGTAGGTCTTCACTTCTGTGCCTGTGAGGTGTCTTGTGGACGGATTGCTCCCTATGTTCCCTTCCTTTTCATTACAGGCCAAGAGCTTTTGAAACACTTCTGTAAAAAGAAGTGTATTTTTAGTGCTTATGGGGAGCACACTGTATTGATGATGCTTCTGTTGTGTGAGGGTGAGTCATTTCTGCTATCACATCAGATTTCCACTTCCCTGCAGCTTTCACATTAGTGTCTCAGGACAAAACAGTATTTATTCTCTGAGCTCTTTCCCTCCTTTCATGATACCTTGGGGGTGTTGAGGGTTAGGAGTGATAGACATGGGTTAGTATTCCCTCCTACCATTTGACTTTGTTTGAATGTGGCGGAGTCAGCCTAAAAGCTTGTTTACCACGAGACATTTTCCATTTATCTAAATGTGGTAGATGCCCAGGACACAGAGTTCTCCATTAGCGACACAAAGTGCCAATTGCCCAACACTGTTGAAAGTCTCACTATGGCTTCGAGCCTTGATTTAAAGCAAAAATGAAATGAAGAAAGTTAACAACAGTTGATGTTTGGGATTTTCCAATGTCTCCGAGGGGTTTGTGGGAAACTCTTGAGAACCATTTAGGAGGGCTGGTGTTGTTTGAGTAGCCTCAGGTGAGAAGCTGGACAATCTGTACCTGGGGGTGTCAAACAAGTTTTCTTTTTCTCCTTTTGGGTGAGAGGAATTCAGCCACCTGTCCCAGGCATTTCATCTTGGTTAATCCTTACAGTAAATATGTGTTAGGCATCGTCACGTTTTACAGAAGAGGAAGCCAAGGCTGAGATCAGTTCGGCTTCCTCAAGATCTCCCAGGCAGTAGATGTACCTACAATTGTACCCAGGAATTTCAGGGTTAAAGGACTTGGCTCTTCACTGCTTTGGGCTTTTGCTATGTGTAAAGGGCTGCGTGCTTGTGGCAAGACTGGATGGAGAGGATGCACAGCCTTCATACAGTGAGCTATTATTACTGTTGAGATGGTAAACATAGGTTCAGGAGCTTGGAACTGTTATTAACCCTTTCTGCTATTTTAGGCTTCCTTTTTATTATATATATAACTATATATATATTTATAATTCATAATATATATAATTACTTTTGTATTTTCAGGATTGTTAGTATTTTGTCAAAGTCATTTTTCTCGATTTACAAAATGCCCACATGTTATTTTTTCAAATCTTTACCCCGAGGGAAGAAAATCTATAATCTGCTCTCTCCTGTATGTCATTAATTTTTGTTTTGAAAAGAAAAAGAACTTGACCAGGATCTCTTTGCAGATATTGTAGACTCTAGAATTGAGTAATTATAATTTTATGTAAGAGCGTCGGGATTTTGGCATTCTGTTACTTTCTTACTTTACAAGGTTAATAAAACATCGACACACACACAGATGATAGTTTATTGCTTCAGTGAGGGTGTCAGATGGAGTTGAGAGTGATGAAGGATGCCTGTAATTTCAGCACTTGGGACACAGGCAGGAGGATGGGGGTTCCAGGCTCTTTGTGGTTACAGATAAAATTCTAGATTAGCCTAGGTGAGGTGAGGCTCTGCCTCTGACAGAAAAAGATATTCTGAATGGTCAACAATCATAGGCTTAGTTTGCTCCTATACATGCCAGTTATTTTGAGTGTTAGCATATCACTAAAATACTAAAAAAAAAAAAAAAAAAAAAAAAAAAAAAAAAAAAAAAAAAAACTGTATGTGTTGCTGACATACCCCAAAGCCTGTTTTTAGAATGCTTGGAAAAATTTTAATTTGCAAGAGGAAAATAAATGAACTCTTACTCATGTTGTAACACTTTTCTGTAATTTACCTCAATTTCTGAGGTGGTCTTCTGGCACTTTTTTTTTTTTTCAGTTAGGAAGAGATTTTAAGGACTCATGATCCCAAGTAATTTGTTTAATTGTCTTAAAGCTATCTTTATAATGATTTTAAGCTGTGGCTTTCTGTGAGCCAGTGCCCAGGGCTAGGTAATTGACATCCTGGCAGTGAGGTCTGTTTTCTTTTACCGGCTGGTGGCAGCCTCTGTGACCTCACAGGGTATTTTTTTTTAATACTTCAGCTTCTCATAGCTTTGTAGGTAAAAGCTTACAACAGGCTTGGGGTTCATAAGTGGTAATTTAAGTAAAAGAGAATGCAGGCCTTTGTAGACAGGGCTCTGAAATCCAAAAGATAGTTTAAAATAGTCTTAGAAAGCACAGAAATATTGTGCAAAGTGAGTTTTAAACTTAGGGACATTTTAAAAATTCCTATTAGAATAATTGAGAGTTAGTTACAGATATTGTTTTTGAAGTATTACACTTCAAATTCTGTCTTCATTTTAAAAGTATGTGTATTTGTTAGTGTTCATAGATGGGAAATTTGAATTTTTCCCTTATATTTTATAAATATCAACTTGGGGGGAGGGAATAGTTAAGAAAACATGCATCAATGAAAGATTACCCATCAGTCATATGAAAACCAGCTACTTCTACAGCGCCTCCCCTGAGCCTCAGATGTGCTCAGGCACATGTTGCTGAGATGCTTCAAAACAGGAAAATTCAGGTGGGTGTGGTTCAAATGCAGCATCAGTCTTGATGGGGTTTGAAAGGTAATCTCTCTCTCCTCTTAAGGATACAGATCATGAAGCTGTCTGTAGGGTGCCTCAGACCACATTGTCTGTGTCTGAGTTCTTTTCATACTGGTTCTGGTTTCCAGGAGCAGTGCTGAGTGATTGGATAGCAGGTACCCCAATTTGTTTTCTCACCCCTGCACTGTATGGTCTGCTCTTTGTGTGTTGAGCCATTTGGAGACTCTCCCTTCAGGACCGACTGACCACCATATGCCGTGAATCTCCATGTATTGTTGTAGTTTTCACGGGGGTAGTTCAATTCTCTATCAGCTGCAGGTTTGTTCTTGTAGGCAGTTGACTTTTTGGTTGGATTTTTACCCAGATGCTCCACCCATCTTTGTGTAACTCCTATCCATATGCCAAGGTTATATGTGCTCATGTTGCAACTTCTTGTGTGCATCTCATTACTTATGCCTTGTTAACTGTAAAAATATGTAAAAAGCCATTGACCAAAATTTACCATCATAGTAACTTTTTTGAATGTACCTCACTCTATCTTCACACTGCGGTGCAATGGCTCTGCATAATTTCTCTTCTTGCACATCTGAAACTGTACCTGTTATACCATTTCTTCCTACTCTACCTTTGACAATCACTTTGCAGCTTTCTGGCCTCATGAGTTTGATTATTTCAGCTACCTACTATTTATCTTTTGGGGATTGGCTTATTTCAACAGCATAATGTTCTGAAGGTCCCATGTGCTAGTGTGAAATAGGATTTCCTTCTTTTTTAAAGGCTGAATAATATTTCATTCTTTGTATATCATATTTCGTTTATTTGTGCATACTTCTGTGGATATTTGGATTGCTTCCACATCTTGACTATTTCAGATTGTATTGCTATAGTCAGGCAGTATATAAACATCTCTTCATGACGCTTCTTTACATTCTTGGACATTGTCTTTTTTTTTATTTCTGGGATAAATATTCAAAAGTAAGATTGCTAGACTGCCTGGTAGTTCTATTATTAACTTCTTGAGGAGCCACAGTCTTTATTTTTATACTATCTGTATTAAATTCTTTTGTCCAAACAGTGCATATGGGTTTTGATTTTTCCATATTCTCCATAACCATCTAAGTATCAAACTAAGAGTCTTGTAAATGGTGAATGTACATTCTCTTATTGAACTATACCTGAGCAACCCAGTATTTGATGGTGGACATTATAACTCGATGTGATAGCTCGTGGCTTTGTATTACTCTAAGAATTAGCATTTTTAGTCATCGCTGTAACAAAATATTGCTAGTAATTAGCTTATACAGAGAACGTGTCCGTCTCCCAGTCTTGCACATCTGTGCGCATGATCAGTTGGCTTCATTACTTTGAGGCGTTGACAATGCAGCATACCATTATAGAGTACATGGTGGAGACAAGACACAACACTATGGGCTAGGGATGGAGAGAGAGTGAGATGCCCCAACTCTCATTCCCAGGTAGAGGCATTTGGCCAGCCACTAGGACCTACCTTTCAAGGGTCCCAATATCCTAATAATATCACCATGGAAACCCAAGCCCAACTTACAAGCCTTTGGGAAACGAACATTGTGATTTATCCTCCATCAGTTAGAGACATGGGTCACTGTTTCATAATACTGCTGGCAATGTTAGCTTCATCTTTGCAGTCATGGATATCGGAGTTCTCTACCCATTTTTAAAATCAAGTGTTTGCTGACTTTCGTAGTTGCAGTCCCCTCTTTGACCTGTGACTAGCTGGTATCCTCATAATGAGTTGTTGAAATATCTTCCCCTGATTCCCCTCTCAAACAAACTTTGACCATGTATGATACTTTGGTTTCTGCAGTTTATTCTGCCTCAGTTACATGTGTGTCTATCTTCAAGACAAGAGACTGTTTTGATTATTATATCTTTACCACATTCTTTGAAATCCAGTGCTATAATCTTTAAGGATTTATGATTTTTTCAGAATTATTTTGACTGGAATATTTTCTCAAAAAGCAGATAGTGTATGTAGATTATATGTGTATGTCTTTCTTAGAGTTATTGTGGCTCATAATAGTTACATGAAAAGTCCTAGATGAATTAATGTTCTAAGCTGTCTTTGTCCTGTTTTCCTTTCTGAATAAAGGTTATGAGAGTATGAGGGAGAGTTACATTTTACAAAGTCTATCATTTCTGATGGAATGTAGCTATGTAGTGCTAATGAGTATTTTGTAAAAGGTAAGATAATGCACATTTGACAAGATGAAAAATAAAGTTCTTATGGATGTTTGTGTAAAGATATAAATACATTTATTGAAGTAAGAAAATAGAGAAGATTCTTCTGGTAGAGTATGTGTTTACACTGCTTAGCTACTTGTTTTAAACACTGCCCATTTTTTTTGGTCGGTACTTTTTGAAAATGTATAATCTTGCTTGGGAGGCAGAGGCAGGAGGATCTCTGTGAGCTCAAGGCCAGCCTGGTCTACAGAACAAGCTCCAGGATAGCCAAGGCTACACAGAGAGAAACCATGTCTCAAAAATCAAACGAAAAAGAAAAACTGATAACCTAACTTTTGTAAAGTAAAGGCCATGCATTTATAAGCTTCCCTGCGTTTACTGAAGGCCTTTTCAGGGCAAGGAAGCCTTCACAATGTGCCACAGGCTTTTTCTCGCTGTGGTCCAGCCCTCTAACTAAGGAGGATGGTTCATATTCAATCACACAGTAATGTAGGAGTCTTTAATCAGGGAGCTAAGTGTGCCCTTGTCCTTCAAGGTCTGTGTACACGGTGGATCTCACCAAGCATTTATTTGTCTAATTTCTTTTGTCAAGTTCCTGAAACCACACCAGCATGGTTTCTGCTCGATGCTTCCTTTTATGGAGAGATCTATAGCTGCACCACCTATCTCCTCATCATACTGCTAGTCCTTACCTTAGGACGGGTTGTTCTCCTGCTTGGGAGGTTAGGCAAGTTTGTGACTACATTTTCTGCCCTGAAAGTTGAGGACTTGGCAGCAGTCTAGGTCACCTAAAATGATCCCCAGGATCGAGCAATCAGCCTTCAACCTAAGAGCATTACTTTATCCTGCTGTTAAATAACTCCTGCTGTCCTTTACTTTACTTTAGATTATTTACTTATTCATTCATTCACTCGCTCACTTTACATCTCTATTGTGGCCTCCTCTTCTCTCCCTTCAATCCCAGCCTCATAACCCCTTCCCCACCCCCTCTCCATTTTTCCTCAGAGAAGGCGTGGACTCCCATGGGTTCCAAACCCACACCAGCACATCAAGTTGCAGCAGGACCAAATGCATGCTCTCCCACTGAGGCCAGACAAGGCAGCCCAGCTAGGGGCAAGGGATCGAAAGGCAGGCAACAGAGTCAGGGACTGCCACTGCTGCAATTGTTAGGGGACCCACAGGAAGACAGCCAAGCTGCACACCTGCCACATGTGTAGGGAGCCTAGATCCAGCCCAAGCGTGCCCTCTGGTTGGTGCTTCAGTCTCTGTAAGCCCCCATAGCTCAGGCTTTTTGCTCGTATATAAAGCTGCTGTTCTGCAGTGAGTTTAGTTTATGCGAAAATGTCCAGAGGAGACCTGTGTCTTGCTCTAAGCCATTTATCTCTTCTCTTGATTTGGAGAAGGGTATATATATATTTTTTCCTGAGAAGAGGGTACAAAATCCATATTGTTATATATGTCATATTTGTGATGGCTCTATTATTTCCATATACTAAATATACCACTTGTATTCCTTCAGAGTCAGGCATTATCCCATTGTTGGATAAAAGGTTTTGAAAAGAAAGCAAATGAGAATCATTATCTTGCTTTAAAAATATTTATACATGTGTATGTGTGTGGGTGCATGCACATGTGAATTGCATGTATGTGCTACAGTGTGTAAGTGGAAGTCTGAGACACATTGTGGGAGTCAATTCTCTTTTATTACATGTGGGATCCATGGTTCAAACTCTAATTGTCAGTCTTGGGGACAAGTCCCTGTACACACTGAGCCACCTCTTTGGTATCATATTTTGCTATTTGAAAGGCACAGCTAACTTTCTACTTCCCAAGGTGCAGGTTTCTACTTCCCCCATTGCACGGCTGGATATGGTTTTCAGAATCAAAATTCCTCACATAGAGTGGCTTTTCTTAGTATTTATATCTTCTGTAAGGAAAAAAAATTGTTTCCAAACCATACTTTATAATTATTTAGCATACTGCATTAATTATACTGCCTGTAACATCATGGTCTCTCTGGGCGATAGGGCCATTTCAAGACCTTTTATTGTTTAAGGATAAGGGTATTAAACCATAGAGGAGAGTCAATAAGTCATTTAGACTGGGATAGGATAGTTATCAATATACTGATTCCTAACTTTTAAATTATTTCTTTTTATTTACTCTGCATCACGTTTGTGCCCTAACTGAAACTCAGTCTCAGGTTAGCACCAGACATAACTACCACACAAGGAACATCTCAGTTTGATTCTCTCATGGAGGGATGTCACTGATGGTTAATTGTTCTGTTTATTAAGAGATCTCACCGGTGGTGATTGTGGCGGCAGTGGTAGTGTTGATGGTGATGTGTGTGTCTTTGTATGTATGTGTGCACATACATGTGTAATTTGCTTTACAACACAGCACCAGAAAGAGTCTAATTTCATATAAGCATAAAATCCTAGACCATTTATTTTTCACGCTACTGAAATTCTCTGTGTTGTGAGTCAAAAGTCTTTGCTGATTTTGGTTGAAGGCATTTGTATCTGACAAAATCTTAGGATTAATTTTGAACTATGAAGTGGATTGTAGTTTGTTTTGGAATGATGAGAGTTTTATGTGGGAGTTGTGTCCTTTGGCAGGTTAATGCAGATAATCCCTTGACAATTTGATTTGTTCGCAATGGAGTGAAAAGTGTTGTAAATTTTTTTTTAAACCTTGCATTGATGGCACAGTTGTCCTGCATTCAGACTTCTTTATTTGGTATATCTTCTTGTTTAACTTTTGAAAATATAGAAAAACATGGATTATACAGATACATAGAAAAACAGTTCTTATCCAATGAAGATCTAAGTGTGCTTTATACATTTTATTAGAAAAGGTATTAATTTGATGTGAATACTCAAAAAGGCTTTAAAATCTGATACATATATAAACACATACATAAATATACACACTCATACATGCATGTATGCATATATAGACACATTTTATTTTTCATAAGCAAACTTGGGTAGAAAATATTGTGGAGAAGGCACACTTTATACATCTACTCACAAATCTGTGCTGTTTTCATTTACATGATGCCTCCTATCATAAACAAATTGCAAGTCCACTCAGACCTGGTCTTGCTTCTCAGGACACTTGCTGTTGTGTCTTCTGTGTTGTGTTGATAAAGTATTCTCTCTTATACAGAAGGGGTGGAGAGGGCCTCCCAGGTGTATGGTATGTGTCTGTTTTTCAGTGCAGATGGATTGGTAAATGACTCTGCAAGTCAACAGATTAAAACAAATAGAAACTCAATTTTTTAATCCTTTGCTGACAGGTTGGAGTTCAAGGTACTCGTTATATGTGACAGGAAGTGAAGCTCATTCAATGCCTTGCTGAGGAAGGTAAGGCTGTGGTAATTATTAAAGAGTTTGGACACTTGATAGGTGGCGTTATTGCCTTTTGACATTGACTTTATGGTCTTCTGAAGTCAAGAGAAAGATATAATTTACACAGTGACTGGAATGTGTGATTGTTCCTCTAATTATCACCAAGAGTACACAAGATAAGGGAAACTGGTATAAATCAGCAGGGCAGTGTGGAAGTGGACTTGTCCTGTAAGGAGCCAGAAGTTCATTTCTTTCCCTTGCAATGCTGGCTCACACACTTAGTCTGGACTTCAAACATTTACACTCTCAGTGATAACCTTTCCTGCCATATTGACGACTCCCCTGTGATAACATTTTTCAGGCTAGTACAAACTAGGTTACACAGTTATTCTTCTTTCCAGCAAACTTATTCCATCCCCCTTTTAGGGCTAATGTGACATCACAGTAGAATCTGCTTGGGCTATACCTTCAAAAGGGCTAAAGAGAAGGCTTACGGTTCAGGGTTCTGAGTTCAATTCCCAGTACCCACATGATATCTCATGACTGTCTAACTGTAGTTCCAGGGTATCTGATTCCCTGTCTGGGTACCAGGCACATATGCAGGTAAAATACCCAACATATAAAATAGAATAAGAGAGAATGAAATAAAGTTCAATACAATCAACTATCAAATACATTGCCCCTTGCATTTGCTCTTTGTCTAACAGCAATAGCCGTGGTGGGCAACACTGTGAGTCACAGCCCTACTAGAGAGAGGAAATAAAAGGCTCGAGAAAGCCTCAGACCTAAATCTCTTGCTTTTCAGCCAATTACACTACGGGTGAACAAGTGTCTCCAGTACAATATAGTAAAAGAGCAGTGCATGTAAACATGAAACGTTGTAAGGATCTGGAAGCCAGAGTTGGCATCAGTTTAGAGGGGGTGCTTGGCTTTACTCCCGTGGGGAGATGAGTAGGGAATACCTAATATGATTCTCCCTCCCAAAAGAACCAAATAGAAAAAAGATACTAGGTGCTTCAATGAGATTCAACCAGTCTATACTTCATTAAGAGCTATAGAGGCAAGGAAAAGAGATCAGGAGCATGGCCCCTGATGGAGGCTTGTTTTGTGTGAAGATGGTAGAGTGACCTGGTTCACTATAATGAAGAAAGATTGCACTTTGTATTTTTTAAATCTCTATTATAAAAAGAAATGAACTACAACAAGAGGAATGAAAACTATGTCTGCCTGTTTGGTTTACTTATTTATGAATGAGTAAGCATTCCTCTATGCAGCCCTGGTAGTCCTGGAATTTGCTCTAAAGAGCAGACTGACCTCAAACTCAGAGATCCGCCTGCCTCTGCTTCCTGAATGCTGGGATTAAATGCATGAGCCACCATGCCCAGTGAAAATGATGCATTTGAATGTATCTTTTCCTCATTGGATTAATTTTCCTAAGCTTTTAAATCATGGTAAATAAATCTAGTAACATTTTTGAGGCATATTTGTACATATTTATGAAACTTTTATTTGCTAAAATGACTCCAAGAAATGTTGGTTATATACATTCTTAAGATATTCATTTATTAATTCTACTAATGTGTGTATAAGTGTACAGCCCTGTGTGTTTGTGTACTGTGTGTGTGTATGTGTGTGTGCATGTGAAGTGCCCATGGGGCGTAGAAGAGGATGGTAGGTCACCTACAACTGCAGTAACAGGCAATTGTTGGCTGTCATGTAGGTGCTCCAAATCAAACTTGGGTCTTCTGGAAGAGCAACCAATGTTCTTAATTGCTAAGCCATCTCTCTAGGTCCCTGATTATATTCTTTTCACTTAAAATGACTGAATTTTACGTTATGAGTGTGAGTGTTAGTCTACATGTATATATGTGAACCACATATATACCCAGTGCCTGAGGACCAAGAAGAGGGCATTGAATTCCCTGGAACTGGAGTCAACAAATGGTTGTGAGTCTCCATTCTACAAGAGCAACAAGTGATTCTAACAGCTGATTTATCTTTCCAGCCATTTGAGTACATAATTTTAAGGAAAAATATATAAATAATTCAGTTTACAGCTCCTACTGTTAGCTTTTTTTGGAGCTATAAATGAAATCTAATTTCTTTTTCTGGGTTAAGTATTTTGAAATTAAGTTTACTTTTGGTTTTAAAAATATTTAAAAATATTTAAGTGTGGTATAATAATTTACATGTATGCAAAATATTGTGCTGAGATTATAGAAATTAATACCCATCATCATGATCATTGTTTCGAAATTAAAGGTTTCAGTATGGAAAATTTTATTTGGGCCACTATAATATTGAAGTCTGCTTATAACTTCATATTGACTTGGTGCTATGTTTGGGTGATCGTCTCCCAAGTACCTCTGTGGTAAAAACTTGGTATCTCTCACTATCCTGTTGAAAGCACTGTGGATCTGTATAAGGTGAGACCTTGTACAAGGCCTTTGGGTCCCTGGTGCTATGTCCTCGCAAGAGATTTTGGAATCGCACTGATCTCCTCTTCCTGCATCCTGGACCACAGTGTAAGGGATTCCTTCTACTTCATGTACTTGCTGTGGTGTGCTGCCCTCTCCAGAGTCTTGAGGGTTCATGTTGCCCCCCCCCCCCAGCTTTGGACTGGAACCTCCGGGAACCATAATAAACCTCTCTTTGCAAAATAGTAATGGCATGGATTGTACTATTTTAAGATAAAGTTGAATGTCATACTTGTTTATGGAATTTTTTCATTGGAAGAAGTGACTGGGGAGACCATAGAAATCAATAGTTTGGGAACTATTTCCAATCTCTCCACAGACATTAGCCTTTGAGGAATGAGGAGAAGCATCAGTAGCCTTCTGAGTACCCAAGTGAAATGTTTGGAAATGGTTTTATTCATTTTGGTGTTATGTTTCCAGTTGTTCCTATTGAGGGTTTCTACTGCTTATCACACTCCACCCTCTTCAGCAGTTTAGTAGGACCCCCAGCAGGGGCATCGTTGGGAGATGGCAGATCTTTAGATTCATGCTTATACTTAAAAAATATCATGGGACTGACAGCTTCCCAGTTTCTGGCCTCTTTGGTGTGTACATGACCATTTGTTGGACTCTCTAGCCCTAGGTTATGTGATGAGATGCAACACATCTCCCTTTGAAACTGTAAATGCCTTCTACTGGATCTTCTGGAGATGTGTGGCTAAAGGACAGTTTGTGGGTGTGGTCCTAGCTCAACTACAAAGGAAAAGGCCCAGTCATAAGGGCAGGCTTTAGACTGAGGTTTCTGATTAGTGAGTTTCGTAAGTCAGAAAAGCCGAGGAAACCTCAGCCTGTAGACTAGACTCCTCAGTTAGAGGCTGCTTATAGGATCCTCCCCCAAGGGATGACACTGAAGATGTTTATGGTACTGGTGTGAATAAGACTACTAAGCATGTGTGTGCTTTGTGAGGATATGCCACAATGGGAGGTGCTCAGCTTCTAAGTCAAATTTGCAACTGTATCATTGAACATTGAGATGAAGGAATGTAGAGTCTGTAATGCATTTTTTTTCAGAAATATGAGTGATTGAAATCATTAAATTATACCACCTATATTGTCCAGCAATGCTAATATTTAGCAGTACACTTAAAATAATAAGACATTTGATAACAAAAGATAAACCTACCATATCTATGATAACATTTCCATGTAGCTGTAGGAGTATTTTCGTTGTTGTTGTTGTTGTTGTTGTCCTTTTGAGAGAAAATCTTGTTACTTAACCAAGGCTAATCTCAAAATCCAGATGTAGCTGGGGTTGGCCTTAAAACTTGAAGCTCTTTAAAACATACTGCAAGACGACCTTCTGAAATGCTATGGCATGCATTTGCTTCAAGAGTGTGGCTAGGTCTGCTTTCAGGGGGTGTCAGTGCTATGACAGTCTTCTCTAGTTAGGTTTAGAGTAAGATTTTCCCCCACTGTTGGTAAAAGTAGCATTGCTTTGCACTTACGTGCTGCTCTCTGAGTCCTTCAGTGGTTTCCTAAGGACATTTCAACAAATTTACTTGAAAGATGTAATCATCCTTTGATCAGAGATTAGTGAGTTAGGCAGCCTGTCTAAAACTGAGAAAGCTGAGAGTCGGACACAGGAAGTTTGTTTTGTGGGCCCCAAAGGAATGAAGACCTTATAAGCAGAACAGACCTCAGTTGGGCTTACAGACACGTTCCTCACAGAGTTCATTAGCATGGAGGTGAGGGATACAGGCTCCTCCTCTAATGTATTCCTTCATTCATTGCTCAGTTCTGAAAACTAGTCTTCAAAGTTGAATTTGATGGCGTGGCATCCAAGATTGGCCACCCCTTCCCTGTTTGATCAGGTCTACTGAAGTAAATGGAAGCACTTAGATACTCAGAAAATGGACTTCACAGATTTTTAACTGCTTTTTTTTTCCTTATGCTTTCTAAACATTTGCACTAAGACCCTGATACTTTCCCTCGTCTTGTACAGTTTTGAGCCTGTTACCATTTTGCATGAAGTCCTTATGGAACTACAACTACCAACTTTTTGGCTGTCAGTTGTATATTTTTATATTTCCTTGTTGATTTGTTTAAATGACCCTTTTTAAAGCATAGAACCACATTATACCTTCAGGTCTAATCCAATACTCCTTGTAATTTCTTCTGGATTTTAAAAGCCTTGGTTATGATCTTGATGGTAACTACAGTTAATTGATGCAAAATTTGTTTCTGGGTCCATCATGTCATTCACTATTCCTAATACTCTAGGGAGTGGTTGCTGCCCCTAGCTCATTTTGCAGATGTGGAAACCATAGTACATGGAAGTTAGGAGGTTTGGCTAAAGTAAGAGCTGCCATTTGAAACATGTGATTCCATACCTATGCCCTTTGCCACTGTTCCACACTTCCATAGAGCAGTGCATTTAAAAGGTGCCTTAAATATAAAAGTTATCATGAAAACATCATGGAGAACACCAGATGCTTGCAATGCTTTCTTAAAATTTAGTTTAATCAAATAGATACTATTGATTCCCTCACTAGGACTCAGTGATTGTGTTCATCTGATGATTGGTCAGGTGATCTCGAATCAATTTTTTTCCATTATTACAGATTTAGGCCAACATTTTGGAATAGTATATTTGCCAAGCCATACATAGCTGAAAGTATATTTCAAAGTCTTTGCACATATGGACAAGGCTGTACTAAGTAGTGTAAAGGTAGTTTTAAATATGAAGTTTGATAGTTTTGTAGTTGCTCTTGTCAGAATGGTCTCTGTTGCTGTGATAAAACATCATGCCCAAAATCAGCTTGAAGGGGAGGAAAGGGTTTATTTCATTTTACAGTTTGTAGTCTGTCACTCAGGGAATTCAGGGTAGGCACTAAGGCAAGGACACATGCAGAGGTCCTGGACAAATGCCAGTTACTGGCTTGCTCTCATTCCGTGCTTAGTTTACTTTCTTTATACACTCAGGCCCACCACAGGTTGGGCTCTCTTACCTCAATTGCTAATTAAGAAAAGGTACCACAGGCCTGTCCTGTCACAGGTTCAGCTGATGGGATCATTTTCTCAGTTGATGTTCCCTCTTCCCCAATGACTCTAGCCTGTGTCAAGTTGACATAAAATCTGCCAGCACAGGGATAATTTCAACTTATGCACTAAGTGTAATAGACTGCAGATTTATTGTTTATGGTCTTCATCCAGTGCCTAAGAGAAGTGAATGTAACTGGAAGACAATTATCTTATCATATGATGTCACAAATCAATAGATATAACTGTGTCAGTGCACTTGGACTTTTAGAGAAAAAATTAAAACTGTTTACATATATGTACATTTACTCAGAATTTTCCCAGCAGGAAGTACACTTCTAAAGTTAGCTGAACATCATATACCTTTTTATATTCAAGAGCTATCAGAATATCAGAATACTTTCAAACTCATCTCTGGTGTGTAAACTCAAGGCAGAATAATTTGCCTCCAAAACAAAGAGTCAAAGTGACACTGTAGCAAATGTAGAGATAGCAGAATGTCATTTTGGTGACTCAAGGGATTTGACTGGAAAGAATACCACATGAGGATTTGGTCATGAAGAATGGTCGGGAGCAATGTCCAGGTCTAGGCAAGTTTTTGACCCCCTACTTCAGAAGTGAAATGTGGCTGTGGGTGATACCTTGAATGCTGGCTTCAGGAGAGCTCAACTCTAATAACAATCTCTGTAAAACAGGCTGATCTATGATGTGGTTTAAGTAAGTGAGAAGAAAATAGATGTCTTACTCTAAAGGATAAGTCAGCGACTTAAGCCTGGCTGTTCGTCTGAGTGAATTTGTGAGGCTTTGAAAAGTATATTTCCTTCTCTAGACTGGCTCAGCGCCAGGCTCTATTGCCAAGAAGCTGAGTAGTGGACTTAATGGATGTTCAGGTTTGGATACTGGTATGAATAAGGCTTCTGCCTTGCTGTCTTCAACTATATTCTCCACAAGGAAGATTTTGGAGAAAGAATATTTTTTCCGTCAATTAAATTTCCAAATGGCTTTGTCTCCTTTTCCATAAAATGTGCGCATAGAAACATGGTAGTATTCTGTGTCTCCTTTTAGCTTTAGGGTGTACTAACTGTTCTTTCATCAAATGTATTTTAGGTTTCCATTTGGAGCCAGATAGATGTCTGCTTTGTCTTTAAACAAAAAAAGTTACCTTCTTCATCAGAGAATTGGCAGTAGGAATGGAGACAGCGTAAATACTTAGCTGGCAAATTGTTCTGTTGGTTCTTTCTGTTCTTGTCATTATTGTTGCTTCTTCCTGTGGCCTTGTCAGGTGCTGTACTAACCACTCAACATATTCTTCCATAAACCTTCTTGAAAGTGCTACAGGAGAGCTATTTCATAGCCCCGATTTTCCAGGTTAGGGAACCAAGAATGTCAGGCTTTTGTATTACCTGGTCTAGGACACACAGTGTAAATAGGTAGGGTATAGATGTGACCTGGGTTTGTACTGCAGACACAGAGCTTCTTTAAAAGTTACATTGTTGTCTTAGTTAACTATAGGTATCAACTTGATACAGCTTGAAGTCATTTGAGGGAGATTAATTGTGGAATTGTCCACATCAGATTAACCTGTGGCCATGTCTACGAGGAATTGTCTTGATTAATGATTGGTACAGGAGGACCTGCCCACCATGGGCAGTTCTAACCCTACACAATGGTCCTGGGCTGTATGCTAGCTGATCAGAGAACCAAGGAGCCAGTAATCAGCGTTTCTCTGGTATTTTCTGCTTTAGTTCCCTGGAGGTGAGCTTTTGTTTGGCTTTTCTTGATGATGAACTGAAACCTGTAAGCTAAAATGAACCTTCACCTCCCTAGTAGGTTTTTTTCTTTCTTTCTTTGTCATGATGTGTATCATGATGACAGAAAACCAAACATAACACATGTATAAACTTACTGATGGGATTCTGCAGATCTCCTCTATAGGCTTGAGTCAAAGGTAAAAATAATTGGGTTTCTAAAGAGCATTTATTAGATATCATCGTGATAAATATTAAATTATGATTCCCAATATTATTTTCCTTGCATTTCAGTGTCCAGTGCAAATGCATAATGCATTTTCAGAGAAACTTACAGCTAAGATCACAACTTTCTCTGGGCAGACTTTTGAATAGAGTGGGGCTATCTCATCCCCCCCATTCCCCCCCCCCAAACACCACTGCTGCTGTCTGTGGATCACCTTGTAATTTTTGGATGTCCTCAGTGCTCAGTGTGCTGCTGTTTTCTTTCTCTCCCCTTTCTTGGTGAAATACTACAGTCATTGAAAGTATCTTCCCTGGGCGAGGGAAGGTCCTCAGCTGGACTTCAATCCCCAGTTACTTGTTTTAAAAGGTGATTATGCATCTAAGGTAGCTCTTTTGGGAGAGGGTAGCTGTAGGCTATGCAATCACATGCCATATTTGTGTGTGTGTGTGTGTGTGTGTGTGTGTGTGTGTGTGTGTGTGAATTTTCTCTCTGGTCCTTGACTTTGTCTGAGTCCTCGAGGAGGAGTCTATTTGAACATGATGCAGCAGTGTTTTGCACTCACCACACTGATGCTCTAGGTGCTTTTGTCTCTTAGTTTCTATCTCTGCTGTCAATCACTGCTGCTGCTATAACTTGGTCCCCAAGGGCCTCTTACTCATTGGCATAGCTCATTTATCTGTTGCTTACATCGTTCTCTTTTCACAAAGAATTTAAGGCTGTCAATGCCAAATTACTGATGAGTAATTAAAAACACATATTAATGCATTTGTTTTTAATTCAAAGATAATATATTTCAATAGTATGTGTATTAATGAGTGTATATTAGACCATCTGTTACTCTAACAGTGATTGCAATATATTATTTAATATATATGTCATTATATTATGAGATGTAATATAATTATATAGTCACATTATAGGTATATATTTCTTATATTTAATGCAATCTTTCTATATTTCATAAGCATATTATGTATCTGGGAAGTTAGAAGGTAGATGGAAAATTCTTGGTTAGGTCTTGTCAGTACATATAAAATACAGAAAACTGTAAACTGCAGAATATAGGATGTGTATTAACATTGATCTTTTTCAGTATAAAATATTTTTGCCACATTGTCATGATTGTAACAAGTTTTTATTCTGATTGCTTCTCAAACTTAGTGATTAAAAATTTAAACTTGCAAACTTCTAATTCATCACACTGCTGTAAAAGAGCAGTTAGGGGAAGATAATAGGAATTAGTTGGAATCAGTTTAAAGTAAAGAATAATTACACTCACTCAATGGATACATACCTGTGTTCCCTGTTGTATCACTAAAGACAATGTAAACACATTGGATGCATTTGCAATGATGTTAAAGACCTGGCCTGACTAACTTACTCTTGGGCAGAACTCAATGCTAACTACAAAATATTTTTTGTTTGTATAAGATATAGGCTCCAAGCTACTTAATTACAGCATCTCCTTCAGTTGGAGAAGTGTTACCATCACTCCAGTGGAGTTTCAGAAACTCTACCTCATCTTACTTGGGTGTTACAGAATTTTTAAGTATAAAGACAATGGCGTTTTATGAAACAGTAGTGCAAATGTAAGTTTCCATACGTGCATATTATTGCATTGGCAAAATTTTTGGCCTTTGATCTCAATGTATTTGCAGTGTTACTTATGCCTCTGTTAGGGCGTTGAATGCATGCTAGGCTTGGGATTTACTTTATCCAGTAGACTAGCAGAAGTGATGGTGCGTCCTGTTTCTAGGCACCTTAAGATTCCATCGCTTCTGTTTCGTTAGAAACTCTGCCACTGGCAGGAAAGAACAAGGCCAGGCTAGCCTGATACCAGCTGAACATCCAGGTGGAGCAGAGTTCTGCTCATCCATTAAAGGTCAGCCTTAACAGAGGAGCCACCAGCCCCTGATGACCAATCATCTAAGAGCACCTGGTGCAGCTGAGCAGAGTCTGCAGCTTGCACCTCCCTGAGGATGCTTGAGTGAACCCAGGTGGAGTCTGAGAAGACACCTAGCTGTTGCTGCTTTTTCCATTTGGTCTTTAAACAAACTCAGTTAAACCATCCAATTAAAGATAATATTTTATTTTGAAAGTCATAATTATTGATGAACTAGTTCTTCATTCCCAACAACTCACAACGACTAGTTGTTGTTAGGAATTGTAGAGATTGAATATTTTTCTATTCTGAATTGTCTTAAGTATCATACTGAGGGAAGGCAGTATATGTTTGTTTTTAAATAGAGATAGCATCTATAATTTGAGAAAGAGCCTGGCTATTTCTTAGCATTTGAAGGAATTGTTTTCTCTCTCTCTCTCTCCCTCTCTCTGAAAGAAGACAACTTAGATTTTTGACCTTATGTAAAATGAGTTGTAAAAATGTTTTCTGGGATTGAAAACATATAAAGTAAAAGGTCAAATTAATATTAAATGTAATTTTAAATGTATTACTGAGCTAAAAAGATACCAGAGGAAATATTTAGAGGCCAAATATAAAAAAATGAGGAGTCCAGAGAAAAAGTCAGAGGATTTTGTATTGAGTGAGCTTTCCTGACACAACTCTGGAAATGTTCTCGAAGTTAACGGTTATAAGAAAGCAATGTTTCCCCTACAGAAGAACCTAAGTAAAGCCTGAGAAACAGAGCGTGAACCAGCAGAGTCTAAGTGGGTACAAATATACCTATGATCAAAATAAGCATCAATGCTTCTGGTTCAAAGACAAAGACTGTTACACTGAATAAAGAAAAATCATGTTTATATGGTGCTTACAAGTTCAGTGCCGAAAATGTAAGTCCTCAAGTGCTTAAAAGAAAAGAAAATTACTAGCCTCTCGGTCAAAGATGAAAAAAAAAATTTCTAGAGACTTTAAAAAGGTCACTGCAACTTGGAAGGGTATTTAAATATTCTAAGATATACAAAAATTCTATATTTTATGTGTTCCAAAGTATAGTTTAAAATTTTTAGAATAAAGTTAAAATAAATTACAAGGTAAAAGTTAGGAAATGAAGCTTACAATACGTTTGAACATGATTGTTGTTTCCATTGATCAACCAGTGTCAGCCAGCATGCTGAGGATTTGAGCCACAGCTTGTAGCTGTAACAACTTTGCGCTATATCGTACAACTCCATTGTTGAGCACACAAAGTCTTGAGTATTATTTTTAAAAACTAAGTAATACTTTCCACGTAGATAATGCTGATGCTGCATTTGTACCAAGAAAAGTTTTAAAAAATGGTATGATAGAAAATTTCATTGGATAAAATTTAGTATAAAATCTCTCTTATCATCATGAGACACCCAGAATACCATTAACCCCATTGTCCTCTCCCATCCTGCTGACGAGAGTGTAATAGTGAAAATAACACAAACAGGGGAAATGGTGGGGAGGAGAGACAGACAAGAACATAAGGAAGTAATCCAAACACAGGCCATATGTGCCAAATTCAAACTTAGAAAACACTGGGAAGGAAACTGGGGAGACTGAGGTCATACTAGGAGGAAAGATTCTGGGGTATGGTTAAGCCAGACCAACAGTTGACTCTACTAGCCTTGCAAATGCAGACCTTCCCATTAGAGGACATAGAGAGAGAAGGAAGGGAAAGAGAGTTCTTGGCACTTGAATGGTGTTAATCCAAACTGTTCTCTAACAGCCCATGAGTTAAAGGCTTTCTGCCCAGATTGGTGCTATGTGGAGAAGCAGGGCCTAGTGGGAGGTCTTAGGTCTTGGGTACTGTCCTAAAAAGGGAACTGTGGGGCCCTAGCTTCTCTTTCTCTCTACTTTTTGCTTTTTGAGTGCCAGGAGGTGTGGACAGCTTGTTCTCTACATACTTCACAAATGAACTTCCCCATCCAAAAGCAATAGAGTCTTCAGGCCACAGTGTGTGTGTGTGGGGGGGGGGGGGCAAGGGATGGGGAGACTTCTCAACTTAAACACAAACTTTCCCCTCTGTTAAGTGAATTAGCTCAGATATTTGTTATATCAGAGGTTTGACCAACAGACAATAAAGGAGAAAAGGGTGGAACTAATTTTAAGAGTCTGTAAAACAAAAGACAGCCACATCTTTTCTTGCAGCCAAGCGGTAGACCTGAAACACCCACCAACATCTTGACATTCCCTAGATGGACAGAAATGTGGGCCTTTAAACTGTACATCTTGTCAAATACCCAACATCACAAAATGAATAAGAGTAGCACCTTATAGATCTGGTCATTATAATGGAGTCATGAAGTTCCTTACAAATCAATGAAAATAATGTCCTACCTTGAAAAGCAGTCAGAAAGTAGGAAAATATAAGTGTTTATACTCTAAGCAAAATTAAACACACTCAGACACTTGAGGATGGGAGAAGAATTCTTTTATTGGGATCAGAGGGGAAAAAATAAAAAGAGTGAAAAAAATCATGTGTCGACCTCAGTAAATTAATGAAAGAAAAGTATGAAATCACATCAGCCATGAAGGTCTATGGTGAACCCAGGAAGAATAGACTCAAACTAAATGAGCGATATCAAGGAAACAAGAATCCACCTCACATTGCAAATTACAGACAAATAGTCACAAACTAATGACTCTGAAGAAGGAAAAAACAATGATGGAAGTAGTATTTGAAACTATAACCCCCCCAAATACTCTAGAAGTAGAAAAATTAAATCCCACATTTTGCATGAAAAATTAGTATGCTACTATCAATTTACACATTTAGCCCATTTTAACGATAAATCCTTAAGGACTATCTAGTTTATGATCAAGCCATCCGTGAAAAGAGAATAGGATCGGATTTACCCACATTTGAGGCAAGGCAGCCACAGAACAAATCTGGGACCATCATTCTCAGGGAAAGATAGGGTGCCGTATTCAAGCCAAATGCCAAATTTGAGGCCTTAGAAAGCAGAGTTTAGCAGACAAGAGTCTGGTGCATGCTTGGCTGTTTTTGAGGAGCCCACCCAATTGTGAGCTAAATTCACTTGATGCCTGGAGAAACTTCACTTAAGGGGTTGATGGAGAGTGTTTAAAATAATAAATGAATATGCCATGATTCAAAGTTAGTGATGAAACATCCCAACTAAAAAAGTCAGATGGGAGACAAGAGGAAAGTAAGGAGAACCATTTGTTGTACAATTTATAGAACTAAAGGAGGCTGAAGCACTCCACGACGGTTCACAACAACAGCAAGAGTAATGATTCTAAGCACTTCTGTGTGTCAGGCACTGGTCAGAGTGCCTCATAAAAGTGGTTACGTTCTTGCAATTGTAGGATGCAAATGCTGCTGTTAATCGTGTTACAGAGAAGAGACTGGAGCTCAGAGAGATGGCAGAGTAACAGCCTAAAGCCGGCAAGGGGTGGGAGGGGAGGAGAAGAAGGCGATCTGTAAATATTTGCTTGTACCCATAAATCATAGAGCCCAGTGACCACAATGTCCTAGATTGTCCTGACTCCAAATATTTTGTTGCAAGTCTATTTGCATGGGACTAAATTATCTTACTGGATTTTATCTTGACATGCAATAATGATCCCTCCTATTAAAAGCAAACCGTATTCCAAGAGAACAATTGTTTCTTAAACAGAAAATACAGGGTGTCTTGTTAGTATTAAAGCATTTAAAATTGTGTGCCTGTACAACTTGAAATAGCAGTAGTTTTAATATATATATATATATTTAATTTGTGTGAGAATGTGAGCACACGTGACTATGTCTGCAAGCATGCATGCCACAGTGTCCATGCAGAAGCCAGGGGACAGTTGGGTAAAGAGTCTCCTTCCTCCTCACTGGATTTTGGGGATCAGAGTCAGGTATCCGGCCCTTGCAATGTCTTTACTCACTGAACTATACTGCTGCCCCTAAACTTCTTTAGTTTTTTTTTTTTTTTTGTTTTGTTTTTTGTTTTTTTTTTTTACCTGTTTTCCCTCTTTTTTGGGGAGGGTGGAGGGGAGAAAATAGCGTTTAAAGAGAATGAAGTGTAAGTTTTGGGAGTCTTTTTTTTCTTGTTGTAATTACATACAGGTCTTTGGAAAAGTTGTATAATATTAATCTTTTAGGTTCCAGCACCAGAAATCCCTTGAAGGGGATCAGAGAATAAGAGTGTAAGACATCTTCATTGGAAATAGCACAGTAGTGGTGTTCAAAATGTATTATACAGAAGTAACTCAGCAGAATTTTAATAAAGATATGTTCCCCATTCTTTTTAAGTTTGTTGTAATTGACTTGTGATTAGAATATTCTTTATCTAGGTCAGCATATCATAATCCAAGATTTCCAAAATTAATGATCTTGTACTTTCTCAAGATATTTCCCAGATAAAGAATAGAGTTTCTAAGAAGCCAAATGAAAAGGAGATTGAAACTGAGTTTTGGGTAACATCAAGCCACGCCCCCCCCCCCCCCAACAGGGCTATTGTCCTGGTTATTTTCACTAACTGTGATCATTGAAACAACAAGAAGATTTGATTCTTCGCTGCGGCCTGAAAAGAGGAAGCACTCATTAATTCTGTGCAGGGACGGTTTCCCACACAGTCACCATAATGCAGCCCGGCCTTCATGTTCCAAAGCTGGAAACCTGAGAAGCAGCCCTAGTCCTGCCAGCAACAGATGGTTACTGTTTAAATGAGGGTGACCGCTGCCTCTCATTGCGAAGTGACTTTAGGTTGCTGGTGGGGGTGAGGGATGGGTCTGGAGGGTTAGAGCCAGAGAATGAGCTAGTAGCAAGATGGAGCCTAGGGGAAGAAGTAAGCCAAGGGTCTTGCTTTGTTTGTTCTCCAGTGCTCCTTAATCACACACATGGCAGGTTGTATTTTTCTGTCTCCTCCTCCACTTCTCTGGGGGGGGGGGGGGCTGAATGGAGGAGGGCAAGGCACACTGTTGAAATGTGTGGTGTGTTGGCATCTAGCAAGTGCATTTTGCTGTGGAATAAGTTTGTGGCTTGTTTTCTGCTTGCTTGAATAGAGCCTTTCCAAGTTTGCCAAGCCCACAGTTAACGCGGTCAAGGGGTTTATTATGAAATGTACTAAGTCTTGGCACGGAGCTAATTGCATATAACAAGAAGCAAGCGTGCGAGAGGCCTGGGCCTGAGCAGTGCCACATGCAGGAAGCGTTCTCTTTCTGATGTGGATGAAAGAGGTTTTGTGTGGGGAGATGTCTGCATGTCTGCACTTATTGCTAATGAGGTTGCCCCCACCTCAAAAGTGCATTTCTGAGTTACTTGTTAAAATAATTGTGGTGGTTTTTTTCTCTTTCTCTTTTGTATTTTTTGTCAATGACTGGCAGTTGAAGAATGAATATGTACCAACTACTTCTAACCCTCTAACTGTATCATAAATACATTTGTGGTACACACACACACGACCAAATTCATTTTCTCTCCCTCTCTGTCTGTCTGTCTGTCTGTCTGTCTGTCTCTCTCTCACACACACACATACGACACACACACAACCAAATTATGATCTAGAAAGATAAAGGCAACAATTGGAGAAGTTGTATTATTTGTCTTGGGTTGCTATAATAAAATAGATGTGGTAGTTTCAAGAATAGAAATTTATTTTCTCAAAGTCCTGGAAGCCGGAAGGCCAAGATCAGGATGCAAACCAGCTGGGTTGTGGTGAGGGCCGCCTTTGTGTAGGCTGTAGATGGCCACCCTACCCTTATTTGAATGGACACTAATATTGGGAAAAGTCACATAAACACATAATTGCCCTTCCATACCAAGTGTAGTAACTTGAGGTTTCATCCAGATCTGAGTGAGGATTAATATACAAGGAACACATGAATTTCTGAACCTTCATAAGAGTTCTCATGCCCTTGTAGAGTGTCACTGCCAGTGCGAAGGTGGTCTGGGCACCAGTGCCCACATAACTGGAGTTTCCATCCTAGTACAACCGAATCTAAGTTTATAAGAGTTTTACATAATTTCGATACATGTTGACGTTAGAGAAACTTAAATGCCAGGCTTGGCTTGTATTTATAGTATATATTTATACTATATAGAGTATTTATAGGAAGCTTTACCTTTTATCGGAGTATTTATTGAGCATAAGGCTCTATCATTTATACACTAGGGACTATCTTGGATGCGGAGTATAAAGAAGCACAATGAAAGTCACAAGTGATATTTAAGCAAACCCTACCTGTAACCCCATGAAGCAGGATTTACATCAGTGAGGAAAGAAGACACACAAGGTTCAATCAGAGGCATTGGTAGGAAACAGCTTAGATTATTTTCTTGGTCTGTAAACTTTGAATAGATAAATTCCTAGAGACAGGCCACTGAAGGCCAGATGACTCTGTAGACCCCTGAGAATGGTGCGGATGCTCTGCTTCCTTTTGTTGTCGGTATGTAAGTAAACTTTGCCTTAAGTGTGGAGTTCAGTGTGTGTGTGGTTTCCTGTTCCAAGCCTTGGTGTCTTCATCTGAAAACGGGGAGTATTAGTCATGCCAAGTAAGACAATGTGAACACTAAAGCCGGCGTTATGATTTCCAAAAGTTTATCATTAGTGGTTATAAGAACAAATTAATTTTTCTTGATTTGTTATTGCTAATTTCATAAAAGAAAAACATAGCAATGTGATTCACGCTTCAAACAAAAATCCTTCTCACTAACAAGTCCGAAGCATCAAGGGCTAAGAGAGAAAAAGTAATGGCATCATGTCCAGACTGAAAACATATTTTTCCCTTCTTAAAAGAGGAAACTTTGCAAACGGATCCTTCTTTTGGCTCCAGACTTCGCCCTGAGTTTACATCAACCCCAAGACAGGCTCTCTCTGTCCATAGTAATGGGCCATTTTAGTCTTTAATGAGGCTTCAGCCCAATACCCTTTAAATGGTAGAGCAGGAAACTTGTGAGATGTGGAGTCATCACCACGCTGTATATGCACTTCCTACCAATAAATGAGTGTGTCTGCTACTTGAGAAAACATGGTGTCCTAGTTCTGTTGTATTGTTATTTCCTAAATTCAAGAACCATATTTCTTTATGCCGGTAAGAAAGAGCGTCGAGTCTTCTATAAACAGAAATTAAAATTGGATTTCTCTAATCAGAGAAAAAGAAATGTGCTTTATTCAGGCCTCAGGAAATTGGTTCACTTGTTTTATAGCTGGAGTCTCACTTCAGGAAAAATTCCTTGGTGCCTTTCCATTCTTGTAAAATGGTGCTATGAGAAGCAGTGAAGGCGGAGGGTACATGGGAGGTGCTCCAGGAAGCAGCATGGTGGGGAGAACCCACCACCATGTCGCCGGCAGAGCTGGGTGACAGAAATGTGCCACTCGAAGCAAACAGATCCCATTTGTTGTCCTTGGCCATTCCTGTGCACCTCGTGATAATGTAGTTATTGAAACTGAATTTGGAAATGGTAATGTTGTTCTCATATTTCATCTAAAAACTGTGCTGCCAGGTCCCACCTAGGAGGGATTGCAGACGTTCATGAGCAGGGCACTGCTGGTATTTTAGGAACCCCATAAGAAGGATCATGAAATGAAACCGTGTAGAAGCAAAACTAAGCCAAAACAACCCAGTCTGCATTTTCTTTACCCAGTTTGCAGTGCTATGTGTTATGTTATGTAAAAAAATGGCCTTGGCCTCACATTCTCCTCCCCAATACTCAGGTGGCACTCCTGTGTGTGTGTGGCATTGCCCTGGTCTCTGTGACCTTGGCAACTTGTCAGGGGTTAACAGTTTCACATAGATCGACTGCTGTGTGCTTGGAAGCAGTTTTCTAATGTACTGGCACAGACTGGCTGTTTCTTTCTTTCTTTCTTTCTTTTTTTCAATAGTAAGCATTTATAACCTGTTCCTCCACTCCATTTCCCTCAACAAACAACCATTGTGGTAGACAATACCATGAGGGCTTGGGAGTGGGAAATGAGAGAGCCCTGTTATGATCCTGTGTCAGAATTTAGATAGTCTCAGTAAACCTGGTCCTGGTCAACCCGAGCATTTGTTTTTTAAGTATCAATTCTCCTAAGAGTTTCCTTTTGACAATACTTGCTTTACATATTGGCCCTAGTGAAACAGTTTAAAAGTCTCCATGAAAATAAATAGACATTTTAAACACTTTTAAGTGCTTGTTCTAATTTGTATCCTTAATCCAACATGGTAATCTTGCTCATCAGCTTCTGAGAGAACCAACTTTTCTATACTAAAATTGCTTATTTTTGTCTTTCTATATTCACATGCCCTTAAAGTAGCTGTGTAAACAAAATATGTGCCTATAAAAATTATTGGAATTTATTTAAAAATTCATGATGAAACTAATTTCCTCTGTCTCTAAGCATTAGGCAGGAATGTTTTTCTCCAGGTGCCATGATACAGAGTAATAACTGCAGAAAAGAAAATAGTTAAAATGAGTATCCCAAGTTCTCGAAGGCACCTCCTCTTCTCCTTCAAAAAGCTTGGTAATATCATGTTCAACATTTAACATAAATTTGTATCACAAGATTCCCCCTTTCTGCTTGGTTTTACAGTTGTTCATCTAGTCTGAAGTTGAAAATGTCTTTGTTCTTGAAAGAAAAATACCCCACGTTGCTTAGATTGATGGTACTTTAAGACATGTTTATTCAAAGATGGCAGCTGAGGGGTACGCAGGCCAAATGCTTCACATTAGAGATCATTGTGTCTATACAACAGAGGCAGGCAGTGAGCTGTTTATATAGCTGCCTTCAATTTTCTCTGATTTATAATCTATGAGAGAATTTAAATGCTTCGTCTGTAGTTTTTAAACAAATATGAAGATTTTAGACAAACATACTCATTCTAAAAACCAATTCATGAAGAAGATTTAGTCTCCTGCAAATCAGCTCTGTTATTAAATTATATATTCAGATTCTTTCAGGAGTTGATCTATGGGGATATTGGATCAAGTAAAATTATTTTAATTGTTGAGATCTTAGACACAATCCATTGGTTAAATCTGAATATGTCCTGCTTCAAAGCAATCTTTAAGCCATCCTATGAGTATTCCATAATATACAAAATTAACTGCACCATGTGCTTTATTGTTAGAATGCTATAGCAGGGCAGAAATCTTATAAGGTCAGGAAATGAACTGTGGCTATTTGTGGGATGTCCATAAGAAGCTACTGATTGCCACTTGAATTGCATCTTTTGGGGACTCAAATATATTTTCCAAAAAGAATATTTTTTTGTCCACGTTCACCAGTGTAACTTCTTAGACAGGAGGGACTACCAATCCTCCAGCAAGGATAATAGTTACAGACTTCTTTCATCTAGAAGTCTCCTTTACATTCAGTCATGCAGTCATAGGTAACAGCTCTTTGGGGATTTATAAAAATATCTGTTATTTCTAACTCGGCGGATAAAAATGAATGGTACCTTTTTCTTGATGTTTATAAAGTGTTTATAAATGTTAAATCTCTAATTGCTTTGTTGAAGATGATGTAATTTATTAAATTACTAAGACAAAATTGTGAATGTGTAGTCTGTGAGTTCTCGCTATTTTTGGCAATTAAATCAAGGCTCAACTATCAGAATATCTTGTATAGAATATCTGTTCTTCTACAGAAGGAATATTTTGGAAATGGAGATTTTAAATATCACACTTGAAAGATGATTTTATGTATCTAATCCCTTGATGTCCTGAATTTGTTCTATTCAAATGTGAAAGCTGAAAATTAGCTCTATTTTGACTATGACTTTTCTTCAAGAAATCCTTGTATATGTTCCTTGACTATATTCCCACACTAGAAACTTCTCAAGTTCAAAATTGCTTCATGAGGTAAGCGTTCAAATATAGGCTGCTCATGAATTCATGTTAAAATCCTAAGTGAACCCCCCCCCCTTTTTTTTTTAATGTGATAATAAATCTTTTGTGGATTTTAAAGTGCTAGATCTTTCAGGAGCTGGTTTTTTTTTCTTCCTTTTTCCTTATAATGAAACGTATGCCCATGAGCACCTTTGCAGAGAATGGCTGACTTTTAGAACAGTATAATATTCTAAGAAACAATTTGTTGTTCAAACTAAAATCATGTTGTGATGTGAGTAGCATTTGTATGCTGAATGAAGCAAAATGGGGTACACTGATTTTAAAGATGATCTTGAGTATGGTTTTATAGCAGGCAGTGTCTATGGTAGTCTAGTTCAGTACCTTGGTCTAGTCACAAATCTTGAAGTCTTAGAGGGAGACCTGAGACACTTAACCTGATGGGCTGTGCAAACTTCCATACTAGCCAGTCACAGTGGGCTTCAGGCCTTCCCATTGCTCTCCGAAGCTTGCGGATTAGAAGCAGTCCCCATCGCTGGTGGCTCTACTGGGATCTGCTGTTGGCTCATCACCATGATAGAGGTATTGATTAGAGTCTGTCCCAGATGTTTTCAGCTCATGTTGAGTGATTTTAGCTGTTTTAAGTTAGTGGTAGTAAGATCTGTTTCTGTGTCGTCCATGACATTCAAAGTCACTGTAGATAATGCGGTTGGTACCTTGGAAGACAAATGGGAGTTTTGACTGGTGAGGTGGTGTTTTTATGTCTTCCAGCCACTGAGAAAACTTTTATAACTGTCAGTTTTTATAGCATACTTTAAGACATTAACATACACATTCTTTATATGATGCTTTTTTCAAAGCACACCATTTTGTGATGAAGTGTTTTGGAAATCATTTCTATACATGTTTAAGACATCAAGTTAAGGAAACACATATTCCCTCTCCTCCTCTCTACTTGATAGTTTGGTTATTTCTGGATTTTGATAAAGATAAGTGGGTCATCTAACAAATCCTGGTATCAAGTCTTAGTGGAGGAATTGATGTATGAAAGATGAGACATATTTTAATGCTGTTGCTAATTCCTATCAACCTATTTCCTGGAAGATCTTAGTGTATTTTAAACTTGCCCTTTTGGACTAGGAGGTTTTCATACTTTAAACTTTTTTTTTTATATATTAAATCTTTCAAAACTACTTCCCAGACCTCCTCGCATACTCAAATGCAATCCTTCTTTCCCCCCATTAGCTGCCTCTCTCGGGTTTACTAATTTGACATTTCAGTGCAATATTCTGAAATGGTAAGAGCGAGGACACCTGCATTAGTTTTCTGAGGCAGTTGCAAGAACATACTATCTCATATACTCAGTGTGACAGAAGCTCAAGGTCTGAGTTGAAATCGAAGTGACATCAAAACTGTGCCTTCCATGGTCCATGAGGCCATTCATCCCTCAACTCTCCTGGCTTCTAGGTACTGCTAGCATTCCCTGCATTGACGACTCGTTACACACATCCACTTCTTATGTCTCATTATTCCTTGCAGTTCTGAGTGTTCAGTCTTCCCCTCTCCTCCATTTCAATAGACATAAGAATGGCATTTAGGGTCCACCTAGGAAATCCCATAAATAATATTTCTGTTGCTACATCTGTAACCTATTCATACCAGTAAATATAGCTTTAAAACTAAGGTTAGACTTACAGAATCCAGGATCAGGGTCTTCGTAGGTAAGATGCTAGAACAGTTTGTTCATGATAGCAGTTAAATTACCTCAAACAATCACTTGAGGTTTCTTTAAATTTTATCAGAATAAAATAACTGATTGAAGATAAAATGATAATATGAACATAAATATCTCTGTTCTCTTACTTACTCATTCTTATAAATATCATGTGATATTCTACTAAAGGTGGTTTGTAGAGAGACCAAAGTTTGCCTGAATGGGAAAACCTGGCCCCTAGCATGTGAAAAGCCTTGAAATGGGTCAAAATAAAAATGTAGCATATTGGAGATATAATCAAAGGAGAGACCCACGGTTTGTTATGTGTGTTTACAAAGTTTTTTTTTTCCAGTAGAAATGTGAGATTTTCTAATTTAAACTCGAGGAGAAGGGAGAACCTTGTTATAGTCTATCAACCATTGTCCTTTAGACCTGAGAATTCATTACTGGAGTTAAAACGAACATGTGTTCTTCCTCTGTTCCCTGCTTACTCCCACATGCCTGGTATAGGCAGAGTTTCATATATATATATATATATATATATATATATATATATATATATATATATATGTATATCCTGTACCTGCCAGAATTGCTCTTGGAATGCCTACTGTATGCTGGAGATAATAACAGGTTGCCACTTCTGCGGTCCTGGTGTGAAGAGGAACTTGGGAAAGGAGGCGAAAGGCAAGGGTGCGAACAACCTGAAAATTCTAATCTTCAGACACATTACATAAACAAGACTGGAATGAAAACAGTGTTGCTTTTTTAATTTAGAAATCTGTAACCCGTCCAATGATAACATTCCACGCCAAGGGCTGCGCACGTTTAGAAAGACAGCTCAGTGTAGTACTCCAGGTCCCCGAATCTACTTCAGTGCTGGCTTTGTGTCTAACTTGAACTTAAGACGTCAGTTGGCTGGCTTGTATGTTTTTATATTGGACCCAGTAACATGGAAAGAGAGGACAAAACAACCAGTGGAAATTAGAATGGCTGCAATGCCATAGAACCTGGCACACAGCAGCTGGATGCTCAGTTCTTTATTTATAAATGGAAAATTGCAAAGGCTTAGCTATTCACATATATATATATACATATACATATACATACATACATATATCTGTTTGTGATAATGTCACATGCTTTCAATGGTTAGGCTCAACTAAATATAATAGAAACGTGATTAAAGCAAGGACAGGTGTCTCCAAAGAGAAACAAAAACAGTGTAAAATGAGAACAGAAACCTAAACTATTTGTATGAATTCATACAATATTTGGGAAGCATTGAAACCACATGATTTGAATAATAAGAACATCAGGTGATGTGATATTTGACTTTTTATTCAGAGGAAGGAAAAATCTTCTTATGGAAAATCTTGGGAACTTGGGTACTTTACAAAGTAGTGTATGTTTCTTGGGAGATGAAAGACATGCTCCTGGCCCACGTGCCTCTGGGTTCAGATTTTATTTTCTATCAACAGAGCTAAAAAAGGTAAAGAGAAAATGTCTCCAAGACCTAAAATAACCTTTAAAAATATCCCGAGAGTTTCAGTTTTCTATGAAACTTTACCTTGTATATCCCAGTGCAGAGGAGACCGAGAGCCTGGAGGCTTTGGGCAGGTGACTGCTTAGACATACTGATGGCAGTACACTAGGTAGGGGCCTCAGCTGTGGGGTGAGAGGCAGAAGAACTGGATCCTGAGCATAAGACAGAGCAAGTCTTGTCAGTGTTAGGAGGAGACCCATTCTTTGGACCTCAGCATTCATCTAATTGTTCTCAGCTAGCAATGTCATTTAAAAAGGGGGGGGGGGAGACAGTAGCTGTGTCATGTGTGTACGGCAGTTGGTTTTAGTTCTTTTTTTAAAAATAGCTTTTTCTCTCATACAGTACATCCCAACCACAGCTCTCCCCACCTTCCACAACTCCTCTTAGCTTTTCTCTACACCTCCTTTCTCCCCTAGAAGGAAAAATTTTCCCTTTTTCTTTTCAGAAAAGATCAGGCCTCCAAAAGATAACAACAAAACACCACAAAACATGGAACAATAAGACAAGGCAAAATCCCTCAGATTGTGGCTGGACAGGAAAACCCAATAGGAGGAAAAAAGTTTCAAGAGCAGGCAAAAGAGTCCCACAAAACAGCAAGCTAACACATATGTCATATATGCAGAGGACCTGGTGCAGATGCATGGAGGCCCCTTGCTTGCCGTTTCAGTCTCTGTTAGCCCTGTGAGCCCTGCTTAGTTGGTTCAGTTGGGCCATGTTCTTATGGTGTTCTCCATCGGGGGTTACTTTTAAATATGTTTTATCAATCACTCTTTAAACTTTATTGCTTTTAAAAATTGGCTCTTTCCTCTGGATACAGTGCTCTGTTTACCAGCAGTCCTTTATGCTTGGATCTTTGAAGGAGTTCAGCTACTATACCACATGGCCAGTTTTCTTATTGTGAGTGAATATGCAGACAGCATATGGAGAAGGACTTGAAGCCCGAGAACATATTTGGTTGAACTGAGAGATGCTCCTGTATTCCCGACCAACTATTTAATTCTGTGGAATAACAGTCGGCTCTCTCCAAAAGTTGTCCATAATGACAGATAATAGAAGTAAAAACATCATTGACATATTCCTTTATCACATCTATAAAATATATCCGATATCTACAACTGAGCCCAAAATATGTCAAAAGAGAAATCATTTTCCTCTTAGAGAATACTTTAGAAGAAACTTTGATAGCTCCTGGCAAAACAAAGGAATTTTGTGCAGTCTGAGACCCAGGGTGCCTGTGACTCCATATCTATGTCAGTTATGAAGAATCTCTCTTCCATGTACTGAAGGACACTTGAGCAGGGCTATTCAACTTTCTCTCTCTTTCTGTAGATTTATATATGAAGCAGCTATGGGCATATGAAACATCATGGATAGATGTCTGGGCTCCCTGCTTTACTTTGACAGTAGAATATTGGAGGGTTTTGCAGATTGTGTGTGTTTTCAGAAAACAATTAACATTGAAAATGAATAACCACTTTCTTATATTAAAAATACAGCAGCTGGAGAGAACTCATTTTGTCCCTACGTATACATTTTTATCATGTGATGAAGTTAGAAATACTATACACTGATTCCTGTCACATGGTGCTATTTATTAGGAATTTGGGAGCCACAAGGTCAAATAATATCTCTTATGTGCAGGGCTTCATTCATATTAAGACATAATAATTGGTTACCAATACTGTGATCACTGGTGCTGGAGAGGGGGAAGTACTAAGAAAGTATATGGTATTTAGTGATGGCATTAAGCTAATAACCATAAAGTCGAATTCCCAACACATAGATCAGAACATGAAGGGTGGACCACAAAGAGGAAATACTATTTTCTGAACATTTCTGAACATTTTTGTTTGAAATATTAATGACAGTAAAATGCAGTCAATTCTGTTTACAAAAGAGCGGACACATTTAATCACCAAGTCTCACTAAGCATCTCGGTTATAATGGTCATCTTTTGGATACGTTTCAGTTCATATTTAATATGATCGGGAATGATTGAACTTTATTAATCTTGATCTACTGTACACTGCTGAGTTTCAGTGGAGGAATGGTTAGGAGTAGCTTGAGATTCTTTTATTTTTCTTCTTCCCCATTTTCAATGCAAGTCTACAGACGACTGGATCTACTCTCTGTGTTTTTCAGTGTATGATTGAAGCTCCCTGAGCACGGGGATTGATCTTTTCACTTCAACGAGGTGTAGAATAATACATTCTTGGTACATGGTAGAAGTATAAATGCAGAAGTGTGTGTTGAAAGAATAAATAAATGCATAAAGGATCGACCTTGAGTAGTGTTGATTTCTCACGGTTTGTTGGTGTCTCTATAGCATTACCAGATCATCTCTTCTGGGAAATCAGCGAGCACATTAGAGAATAGGCGAGGCTACTACCTTTGTGTGTTTTCTTTGTGTGTTTTCTCTCCCCTCTACCCCCTAGAATGCCCTGGGACACAGTACTGTGGACTGATGGCTCTCTGAGTTTTAAGACTGGAGCTCACACTCACTTCCTTTGTAATATCTCAATGGTCGTTGGATTCCTTGTTGAATTTAGGACCCATCTGCATGTAGTAGAATGGATTGTCAGTACCTGCCTAAATGTCTGCTGCTTCTTTGTTCTTCCTGCTATTCTTTCTTTTCTTTTATTGTTTTTAGTCACTGTTTCATAATCTTGCAAACTGCCTCAAAAATCTTTATGAAAAACTTAAGAGGGTAAATCCCTTTCCTCCAAACGGGCTTGTCTTATCCAGCTCAACTGAAAACTCCTACAGCTATTGGTTTGACGCACATCTTAAGTGATTTTATGTTGTTGCTTAAGAGAAATAGATAACTTCACAGGAACATTGTTCGTCATGATTTGATTTTTTTTTTTTTTTGCTAATTTCCTAGAAATCTTGATCGTAACCTGTCACTTATATCTTATGGAAATATAGCCTGCATATCAAGGAAATGCAGACATCATAGATGCATATTCTCTATAGTAATCCTTTACATTTGTTAATCCCCTGTGCCTTGCACAATCCTCACACATCATGTATGATGACAATCTGACAGTGACAATGTGCTTGACTGCTTGACAGTGGCTGGGGTGCCGGGGAACTCCCAGAATGTCAGGCAGCACAGCTCATGGCTGTGGAGTTTCAGAGCAATTGTGCCAAGGGCGATGATTTCAAAACCATCCCCCCCCAATACCAATTAAGTAAACTTAATACTTTAAGAAGTGGGGAATAGCTGAGTGGTGATGACACAAGCATTTAATCCCAGCCCTCGGAAAGCAGAGGCAGACAGATCTCTGTGATTTCAACTCCAGCATGGTCTATAGAGTGAGTTCCAGGAGAGACAGGGCTTCCCAGAGAAACTGTGTCTCAAAAATAAAAAACAAGCAAATAAACAGAAACCAAATCAGCAGAGAACAATGTATATTAAATGGTAGTAGTGATTTAGATAAACAGATCTGGTCAGCTGTCTTTGCCAAAGTTATTATTGTAGGTCAATGTACTGTCTCTAGTTTGTAGAAAAAAAAAATCAACTGAAAGTTGGGCATTAAGAAATATTCTTTACCCCCGCCCCCTTTTTTACCCAAAATGGTATACACTGCAAAACCTTTCCTCTGGCAATAAATGTGGAGATGGTAATTCTGTTATCTTTTAAAGTGTATGAGATTTCGAAAAATACAATCATGTAAGAGGTTGGCTTTGAAATGACTTTAGCATCAACTTGCTTTATTCATGTACATAGTAAATGCCAGGGAAGTGGCACTTGCATTATTTCAGACTTTCACATGGATTTTTTTTTTCTCCTTAACATTCAATGAAGGGGGCAGGATGGAGGCTCAGTGGCTGTGCAAACAGGAGAACCCGAGTTCGAACCCTGGGACCCACCTAGGCATGGCAATAGGTGCTTGCAAACCTAGTGTTGGAGGGTGGAGGATCCTGGGAGCTTGCTGCACAGCCAGGCCACCCAAGTAGACGGCAAGCTTCTGGTTTCACAGTAATAAGATGGAGGCAGACACCCACCATCCTGCTCTGGCCATTCACTGTATGTGTGCAAGGGCTAGCATGCTCACATGTTCATATGTATGTATCATACACCACAGACTCAGACACAGACACACACACACAAGTCTATTATGGGTCATCGCTGAGAGAGAAGTTGAAGCAGTGTTGTATATGACATTCTACTCTAAGTTTAAAAAAGTTTATTTTTAATAGCTTTCAGCTTTAAAGGCTTTGGAATTTTTAGTTCATATTTTGGCAGAGACCATGTGAATTATTTCGGATAAATGATGTTAGAATGAATTTCTTCACTGAGTCACGCTCTGCTTGTGAATCACTTTATACACATGCTTCAAAGATGGTGACATTTTCTTTAGTCTAAGGTGATCATATCTGTCACCATAAATCCTCTTCGGAGAAAAATCCCGTAAAAAATGACTTTTTTATTCTTTATTAAATGGCTAATCATTTTTTTTTGTTTTCCATTTTACTGCTTTAGACAGATATAGAGTGCTTAGTTTTAATTGTATTTAGGATTCATAGACTTTCATTTACCGCTACTTCTGTGGTAAAGTAGAATGGGCTAATGTAGAATGCGCTACAATAGTTTCAAAAGAAGTTTTATAGTTAAGTTGTAGTCTCAATTTTGTGCTAACTGTCCACACTATTTTACACTTAATTAGCAAACTCCTCTTTCTGTTAGCTTGTTTTCTGAATGTACCTGCTTCTGAACAGTCAGATCCTATCCTTACGCATCTTTCTTTCCTTGACTTCCCTCTCTCTGCTTTTAGGTTACCCCAGAGGCAGTCACTGTGGTTAAGTTGGGGATTCTGCAATCCTCTGCCTAGCAGGTTCTGTGCTGAGGGCTCTCTTACAGAAAGTCCAGGAATCTTGCCCTAATGGCCATCTCTCCTTACTGTTCGCTGACTCATCTCTAGCAGGCTGAGCAGCCACATCTGTGTCTCTCTGAATGTGCCCCATCTTGGTTTTAAATGTGGTAATGTTCTATTTGCTGAGAGAATCATGATCTGCTTTACCATTTCAATAGATCTTAGTCTACGCTTTTGGTATTAATGACACATGCCGATTTGGCTTTGGAGGTCTGAATCATAAAGGAATCCTTAATAAAGATGAGGAAAACCATGCTGATGAGTCTCAAAGAAGTGGCTCACAGTTGAGGTTTGTTCCTGTCTAGGATTCTCAGTCTCTGTTCAGCCAAGATTTTTCTCTGCTGAATAGTGTTTGGATGGAATTCACATCCTTTCTAGTGACTCCACTTTTTCCTGGCTGAGAAAATCAAATAATTCCTTAGATTGATATTTTCTTCATGTAGCCGTTTTGATAAATCTATCCCTTTATGGTCAAGTCTGGTTGACTTAAGAGCCAAATGCCTTGTTAAAAAAAGCCTTGACAATACCCTTGAAGAACAAATTAAAATGAAGGCCTTTGTCTTGTTTGGTATTTGTTAAATAAAGCAGACTGTTCCAAATACTGATAAATTTTAGACCAAACATTTGTCTATGTCTTTAGGGGCAGAATTCATATAAACATTTATACTTCAGAGGCCACAAACCCATATAAGAGGATTTCATGATTCATGACCACACTCTTTTTAATAGTACTTATCTCTGGCCAGATAATTACTGTGTTTTACCGAGAAAAAATCTCATAGCCTGCATGGTTTCCTCAGTTGCCAAAGACTGTTCATTTTGTCTGCTGTAACCTGGTCAGTTGGGTGGTTTTACAGAGCAGCTCTTGGACTTTTTCATCTCTGCCAGACTTGTTTTGGTCCTCTCCACATGTACAGCTCAGACTGTTTCCCAGCTGTCAACCTTTGAGGACCACTTGGAGCAGTGCTTATACCTCAGCTGTTCATCATTGACGCTGGGGTGTGTAATCTGTCACACAGGGAGACTCGTCCTGAATGCACATGCCTGTGCCTCAGTGGACTGCATGAGGACTGGGATGTGGGAGCAGGCTGAGCTTGGCAATGCTGTTCAGTATCTTTTGGCATACACTTTTGGTGAACACACACTGACTATACCTACATCTAGTCTAAATTAGACATGACTCTTGAAGTGTACCATAAGCCAGCGGTTGTCATATGCACTCTACCTATCCTAAATGATAGGAAAGTCTCTCTGATGGTTTTTGACAGTGAATGGCATTGCATGGGGTGGTGGAAGGGAATTGCACTATGTTAACAGAAAATAAAATTACTTGTTTTTCATCCATGCACCTACTCAGGAGAGCACCAGTGGTGTGTCAGAAGTATTCAGGCCACTTACAGGGTGGTTGCTCGGTCTCTTCTGTTCCTTATCTCTCTTCCATTCCTTGTTTTCCTTGCATCTATTAACACATAAATCAGATAGCACCCTAGAACAGCTAGCTCAAAGTTTGGCTTACTTCTGTTTATACTGCGGCATCCATAGCTTATTGCATCATCCGTGAGTCATCACATTTGATATGCTGTCCACTTGGGAGGACTTAACCACTTGTCTCTCTTTATTCTTGGAACTCAGAGAAGAGCTTATGTTTTACCTACTAAGCTGGGTCACCTGTTTTATCCACATCACCCGTGCAGTGCTGCTTTCCGTCCAGTTATGCAACATAGGAATGCACATCTGAGCCCTTACCAGTTAAAAGGTAAACAGGCTTGCGGAACTGTCCTCTTGAAGAAGTGACAAAAATCTCAGCCCTGTACCAGGAAGCAAGGTGCCTTTTGTAAGAATTGCATTTTCTTCATTGAAGTCCTTTGCCAAAATCCGCTAGAATAAAGTTACCATTTCTCAGCATGTGAATGATATTTCACACTCCGTTTGAACTCCCCTACCAAGCCCTTTGCTGAGCGTTGGTGAGTCTGACCTGCTTTTGCTCAGCTGCTGGGCCTTTCTTCTCCTCCAGTGAGCTGACATCTAGCCTTCCCTCCTTTGTACGGCCCTCACCCCGGTGGTAGAACTCCTCAAGGTTTTCTTCAGATCATCCAGTTGCTTTCTCTGTAATGTTATCTTTACTATCACTACTCTCTTCCAGGGCCTCTGTGCCATCCACAAGTCACAGATCCCAACGTTTTCATCTTCAGCTCCTGTCTTGATTATAGGTAGTGATTCATTTCAAAAGCTTGGTCATGAGGAGAGGTGACGGATGGGTCCCTGCAGTTGAATGTAAGACTTTTCATCACTCTCCGGGGTGCCTCATTAATACATTCCTGTCCAGAATCTCTAAAAATACTATGAAAGCCCTGCATTCTTTTCTTTATCAGCTGAGCTCTGCTCATAGCTCTTATCTGATCTTTGTGACCTTACTCTGTATTACAGTCATATGACTTCAGTATGAACTTACCCAAAACATGGGGGCCTAAGACAGACACTCTTTACAGTTTCAGAGTCTGGAAGTATACAGTTCAGGCATCATCAGGGCCACCCTTCCTGTGAATACCCCAGGATAGATACCTTCTTGCCTTTCCTATCTTCAGTGGCTCTCATATGGCGCTGGTTCTTCTTGCATTGTGCACACAGTCTTGGTCTGTGTGTTATCTTTTCTTTTCAGAAGAAGATGTAAAGTTCACACTACCCAATATGACTTCATCTGAGCTAACTGTATCTGCATACATCCCATTTCGATTGTCCTGTGTGGATATGACCCTGGGGAGGGGCATTAAATCTACTTTGTAAGGTAATGCTTGCCAAAATGCCCTCCATGTGAGGCAGCCATAGTGAATAACTAGTGTAAAATGTGGAAGAAACAACTACTAAATTCTATTTCGTGTGTGTGTGTGTGTGTGTGTGTGTGTGTGTGTGTGTGTGAGTGTGTGTAGTCTTGGGCGAGTTAGTAATCACTCTATGCTGCAGCTTCCTCCAGATAAGAATGGCCATCTATCGAAATCAGTGTGAGGATTAAAGGGATTTCATGCATGTTGTGTGCATAGCATGACGCCCAGTGATAGCGTGATCTGCTATCACAACCACCATGTTTGTTTACTCATGAGAATGATCGAGAACTTTGTCCATATTAGTCTCTACCTGTTCCTTTTCTTGACTTTACATATTTTGTTCCTTGTTTTTCTCACCTCGATCATTGGTGAGAGCTACAGAGAGCATGGAGTGGTCGAGCAGATGGCTTGTGCACACTGTCACGTTTGCACTGACACACTCAGGAGCTTTCTATAATGGAATGGCTATAGAGAGTGGGAACTCCAGGGACTCGTGCTGATTGTCGGGACCTGCAAACCTGCGAATCAATCTTAGTTAAGTTTCATATTTAAGCCCTCAAGTTGTATTCTCATTTGTTAGTGCCCTGTACTTAAAACGTTCTTGTAGTATTTAGAAGCCTTTACAAAGCTGTCAGTGTCCATAAACCATTTTTTTAAGATCAACTCCTCGGTGCTAGCATTGGAGCCTTTGGTGACTCTTACATTAGATCTTTTGGAATTGCTTTTAGGTTGTATGTTTTGCAATAAACACTAAGGTAGGTATATTTCAGGGAAGCCTGAGGTAAGCAAAAACACGGAGCTGTATATCCTCTGAGTGTCTTCTGGCTTCATTAGAAGTTACTTTACCTCAAAGTATGCCTCATTTTATATTACTATCTGAAGTGTTTTCCCCTATGGTAAAACTAGGCTATGTATCTCAGGTGATAGTAGTATTCCGTGCTTGCTTTGGGACTTATGCATCCATGAAGGAACAGAAATCTATTGAGAGCTTTCCTGTTCTTAATAACTCCTCCTGGTCTTGAATCTGTGGTATTCTCTCTGGGCTGCAACTTTAAGCATGAACCACAACTCCCAGCTGTTCTTCACAATTTAATTGAATTTGAATCGCTATATGTGCTAGGTGGAAATCTTATGGGGTAATGCAGATCTCGTGGGAAAATAATCACATTACAGAAGTGTACCATTTCAAGTGTTATGAAGGGCTTGTATATGACTTTTTTGAGTACCTGTAGGGGCTGATTTGGCTTTATGGGTAAGACATCATTAAAGTCATAGAATGTTAGAGGTGGAGATAAATTGATGTTTAGAGGATAAATGAGCATTGAAATGACACAGAAGTCATTTAACAGTGAGGTGGAGCTAGGGGCCTGAGAACACAGAAAAAGGACCAGGCTTGCAGACAGAGCATTGTCTTGTCACATTGGAAGGTACGGTCCCAGTACTCAGGAGACACATCTTGGCCAGGCACAGGCTTTGAATAACCAGAGCTGTTAGCTATGTATGTTTACTTAGCTTTAGTTGAGCAGAAGGCTCAGTAATGAACTAAGAAATGTGAGTGCTTAGTGTTGGGTAAGCCCACAAAGGGAGGATAATGATTAGGGTGCAGTGAGAGGCGAGGTTCCAGTACAAGTGATGGGTGAGCTTGGAGAAGACCTTTGGATGAGTGGGTTGTGATGAGAGGAGATGATGGCTTCTCTAATATATTTGAGTAAGAAAAATAAATTTAGATTTTGTTTCATGCAAGTGATGAGACATTGGGGTTGCTGATGAGATTTAGATCTGATTATGAGAATGGGTGACCAAATAAAGTTTAGAGTATAGTGTGGAGATGAAGGACTGTGAAAACACAGGATACTTAAAGGGAAAATATAGTTGACCCTATTTTTAGAAAAAAAGTAATTGATAATTGCCTATATGTCCTGTTAGAATTGTGAGGTGTTAAATGCCTTTCATAGTACACATATCGTCATACATTGGATGAAACTCTTTATAGTGCCTAGCAGAACTCACGGTCACATGATATGTCTTAGGAAGATTTTGACCACCCAGAACTGGAAGATTTGGTGCAGAAAGTCATTTAAAAATATATATTTATATATATATACATATATATATAATTTATATATTATTTAATATATAAACTCATATTAAAAAAGTATGTGAGCTCTTTACTTTGACAGGTTTCCATAGTGAAATGTCCTGACATTTGCACTTGTAGCTTCAAAGGTGTCATTAGAAATTAAATCACCTGCCATGCTTTGAAATCTTTAAACACTATGTATTTGAACCTTTGAAACTGTACTTGATTATGTGTTCTTCACAGTCTTTGACTTTTTCCAGTTGCTAATATTCCTTTTTATTTTTTATAATTAACTAAAACCATAACCTGGAAAGAACATGAATCATTTCAGTCTTGTACTGGAAAAGCCACTGAGAATTTAATACCTGCCCGGAAACAGATAGTTATCACAATCATTTTTTCAGTCACTGCTAACTAATTCTTCTCCTTTCCTTCTTGGTGCTTGAAAGTAGACCTTGATCGACCTTTGATGTTTAGGACAAGTTTGAAAATTTATTCTAAAATTGAATAGAGTTATTCGATCTTAGACAGTTTGACAAATGTTATTACATCTTCTCCTTAAAGGCTAGGTTACTTGTAAAATCATGCACTTTCCTTGACAATGTGAAGATAGTTAAAAGAATGATATCAATGTAAAATGCCCAGTTCTCAGTTTTGACTGACTAGAAACTCTAGTTTGTCACGGTTGCCACTTGTTTGTGTCTCTGTGTCATCGCAGCAGATTCTTTTCTCTGTAACCCACAAATATCAGTAGCAAAAGGACTTTTCCAATCAAACTATTATGGAACGCACAGTTCCTGTCCTCTGGCTTCGATGTCTTGGGGCAGTTTTATGAAAATTATAGAAATATATTTGCATCATCGAAGCAATAAGAAATCAAGCTCTTTATTCTCATGTCTAGACTCAAATGGCTTATGTCATAAGAGTGGTTCCATTTTTTATTTCACCAAGACTTCTGAATCAATGAATTTAAGCTTCTCTTGAGCTCACTTTGTGGAATAATTAGTTTTTAAACCAATGCCTTTACCGGTTAGGTGTCTTACTCTTTTTAGGATTATGCCATCTCTGTGCAGCTAAGTTCCTTTGCTATGAAATGCTCATTCCATGAGTTCTCTTAGCCTGTCTCATGGCTGCTTGTGCTCTGACATCTGTACCTGTCATAGGGAGACTCTATGGTGGTGCAGCCCTTCTCTGTTCTTTCCTCCATGTTTCCTTGCTTTTGGGAGCCTGGCTTGACAGGAGCTTAGCTATGTCTGCGGAATAGTGACTGGTCTTTTCGGGCCTTTGGAGTCATCACAGAGGGACATAATACTGAAGCTCGTGATGTTACTTCTTTGTGTTTACTTTTGAAAGCCTTAAAAAAAACCTGCAGCTACCCTTCTGGATCTTGGACCTTCGTAACCTGACAGCTTTCTCATGGTTTGACATTCTTGGAGGCTACTGGAGATAGCCTGGATCCAAGCTACATCCAAGTCACACCTTCAGATACACTATATACGATACTCTATCACTCTCTCTTCTAAGCAACCCGAACATCTCCTGTCCTATAGGGAATGAATTAAGCTGATAATCAGTCCTTTCTTAGGACAGTTATTTTCAGAGATGATTATAAACTGTAATAAACTCTCCCAATTCCAATACAATATAGTGCCCTTGTACACAGCATAACAGAAATAAATTAATCTCAGACTCATCCTTGCTACTTTGGTATACCTTTATATTTTCCATTCTAATAATTTGGAAAAAAAAGCTATATATTTTTACAGAGACAGTCTTCTAGTCCCCACAAAGGTGTGGCTTTGGCAGGAGAGCTTTGTAGGAGTCACTTAAATTTGATCTCCTTTTCTATCTGTACTTTCCCATGGCTGCCTTCCTTCTTGCATATCCAGCCTTCTGTTCTCCACAAGGACGAGCAGTGTTTAGCATACCATCTTTGCTCTCAATAAATTATGTGAAGCAGGCATCAAGCCTTTGGCATGGGAATGGGGGTAGGGTGGGTATGACTTTAAACTATTATTTTTCCAGAAATGCTACCAAACAAAGGTTAAGATTGTGTTACTATACTAAGATTTCCTAACTAATTTTTCAACTCTGCAAAAGGTAGCTAATAAAAGTAGAGACAATGTTGTCATTTGTCTGTTTGATTCTCTGACTCTTGATCTAAGATAGTAGACTCTTGTTCTAGTTCTAAGATAGTCTTTTGTTCTAAGATAGTAAAACAGTTTTACCCATCTTGTAGTACTGTGGTGAATTATGGCGCCCCTAGTGGAGAAAGTATGCACTTTCATGTTTTAACTGTTGCTAGTTGGCAGATTATTCAATCTCTTCTGTTTAATATGGAGTTTAAAATAGATGTGATGGATGTTAACAAAAGAAGCATTTTTTTTCTATGAGCCTTGTACAATATAAATAAATAGAAGCAAACCCCATCTCTTTTGTATATAAGAAACCCCTCGGTTTTCAATGACTATTCAGTGTCTTTTACAAACATAAACATATTGCCCAGTTTTTGAGGGTTTTATTGCTTTTTGATTATTTTTAAGTGCTTATTGTCTCTTATTAACTACCCATAGTAATTGTCAAACTAGTGTGTGTTTCCTCAGCCTTTTCCAGAAGTTGTGGGTTTCCATTAAAGAGTTTTACAGGGGCTCCCCACATGTCAAATTTCACACAGTGCGCTATGCTGTTCTATAAAGATCTTTGAATGCAGTGCCAAGGCCTCCCACTCATTGTTTTATGGGCTCCATGTGGGATCAGCATCTCCGGCTAGGGAAGCCCTGTGTCAGAGGCTGGGGAGAGAGGGGATGTCAAACACTACGAGAGAAAGTTCCAGAGAATCCCAGGAGTACAAGCAGAGCCACAGAACTTGCCAGATGCCACCCGATTTTTAAACAGTGACGCATGCCACTTTCAGAGAAGACCCCCCTGGACTACAGTTCTGGGAGATACTCAAACCAGAAATCACTCTGTAACTTGTGCTCAGGACTGGCAGGTTATTGTATTCCACGTGGTCAAAAAAAAAAAAATACAACTATCTAAATATTTTTATGTGTTCCCTCAGTATGGTTATCTGTGAACATTTAGTCCTAGAACAATGTGTTTAAATTCGTGTGCTTCCCTTATCTCTTTCCTCAGAGAAGGTTAAGGAAGCATTTATTTATTTTATTTTATTTTAATTTTTGCCTGTATTCTCAGTAACCATTCCATCATACAATTTATTCCTAAAATAACTTTCTTGAACTTTTAAGGTACAGTTGTAGTGGCCAGTTTGAAATGGGTGCTCCTTGACTCAGCCCTAGCACAGCATCCCTTTAGGGTATCACAGCATCTACTTGGTGCTCTGAACCCTTTCAAGGTGGGAAATGATGGCACGGAGTGATGTTGAGAGCAGAATCTGAGCGCTGCACAGCAGTAGACCTGTGATAGTGATACTGCGTCCTCAGAGGGGAAGGAATACATGCAGTCTCCTTATAGGATGCTAGAATTCAAACTAAATTACATCTTGACCCTCTTTGCAAAGTTTGGTGTATTATATGAGGACTTTGGTAAAGGGGAAAAGTAGCTGATAACTGTCTGGTCTTTACAAAATTCTAATATTTCAAATAAATGTTGGATTAGTAGGTATTTATGAAAAAGCACTTATAATTGACATTTTGTTGCCATCCCTCTCATCCCTGTATGCAATTCTCCTGGGATATGTGCAGTGTCTTTTGGTTATCTGTGTGTCTACTGTTCTATTATACAACTAACAGGATAGAGTTGAGTGATATGTAAAGTGAACTATAAGTAAAACATATATGTGAAGGGCTAAATTAGTTTGATTCTTCACACCGTAGAACAGATTTAAATGGTTGGTTACTGTTTTCTTAGCCAAAGTATCATTTTTGTCCTTCAGAAGTTGGTTATAAGATTGCAGGATCTGAACTAGCGAGATAGCTGTGACAATCATTTATGCATCGCTGTGCCCAAGGGAGACTTTCAGCTCAGTTACAGTATATAGTATAATCTCTGCTGTTTATAGAGCATACTCTTATTCACTGTATACATAGCAAATGAGTTCAAGAAGACAAGGCTTTATCTCTGGGTGGTTCCTTAATACGCCTTTATTTGAATAAGAAGTAACTTCATAGTCCAGCCCATGAAATGCGACTTACTAGTCTTAGAATGAAAAACTAAGCTACCGTGGTGACTTCTATGAACTTCATTGGTAAATACTCAAATGTAACTTATGCGTCTTTTTTGCATTGTCAACATATCTTCTTTGGGTGGTGCTATACTTTCCTCTTTATATTGGGATACTGGAGGACATTTTAAGAACTACTCAATGCTGCACCTCTGTTGCTTTTGGGCACACATGAAAACACACACACACACACACACACACACACACACACACACATACATTTGTATATCACAGTGAGGACAAGTTAGACATGCTGTGTCATTGATCCATTTCCTGCCATGCAACTTTAGATATTATAATCATGTGAGTTAGCTTTCTGTATAACTAATCTTTATTTACTTTGATTTATAAATTTTGACCCGATTTCTGTGCATTGTATGGACACGATGAGGAAATTTTATGTTTGCAAGATTTCATATCATCAGTGTCTGGATGCATAAATGTCTTCTTCAATTAAAATTACCAATTAGAAGATAACACGATATGAGTAATATATACAAATGTCTGTACATAAAATATCAGGCATTTATTTTATGTACTGCTGTCTCTATAGATACTGTCTGGGTATTAATGGGAATACAGTATTCCTATTTGCTAATGAGAAATCTTAGATTTAAGCAAATTGAACCCTTATGTTACAGTCATCAAGTCAGGAAAGTCAGCAGCTATTAACTGCTGAGACAATTCTCTAGCCTGATGAAAAGGATTTTAAATGGAAGACATTGTTTAGATACTGAGCTTGCTGGCACTTGGGCCTTCAGAGCCCACTCTAGGTGATACCTCCTAATACTAGGTGGTCAATAATTGTTGAACTACAAGGCCTTGATTTCAAGTTATGAAATTCTACCAGATGAATGTACCTTCTTGGACTCGTTTTCCAATTGAAAAATCAAGAGTTTAATGATTCCTTTAGTCTCAAAGCTGTTCAGATGAAGTCATTTGCTAAAGCTCTGCGTTCATAGATAAAATCAGATGTGTTCTCCTTAGAGCTGGTCTAGTGGGAGAGGGTGTTCCTAGTTGCCACCCCTCGGCACAGTTTGGCATGTACGTGATTAGATTGTCAGTCATCTCAAAGATAATTCTATGTTCTAGATTCTTAGTAATTGTTAAAGTTCTGGCTCCTGCTCAGACGTGGTCTACAGAAAACCTATAGTTGAGAAGTTAATATAATGATGAGTAAGCTACTCTGGAGGGTTGCCTGTGGCACTGGGATGCTGCCAGTTACGGCATCCAGTTTAAGGTTGTTATGTCTTGACTAGCTTATGTTGTTTTGGGGATTCTGGTATTTGCTTTTAGTTTTGGAAGAGATCCCTTGCCTTTCTGAGAGTGAATTTTTCTGTCCCTCTCTGCCCTTAGGCACGGAACACATTTATTTGACATATATGGATCACTCCTATTTGGAAACTCTAATTGTTTTATTTCATTTTTTCATGGAACACACAAGGTAAAATTAGAACTTTGACTGAACTGTGCTTTATATAGTGCCTTCTTCCACCTAGAATTCTAGGCAGGACTTGAAAAAAAACAGTATGAATAACAAGGTGTTTGTATTATAATTATTTTCTCAGCATTAGCATTTCCAAGAGACTGTGAAGAGTTGAGACCCTAAAGGAACACCTAGAGTCAGCTACCTTACTGTCTGATGAACAGTTCACTGTTTTTTACTCTCCTTCTAAGAAGTGCCTTCCATCATGTCTATTAGATCAGAAATGTACCATACTTTTTCCTCTCCAGAACGCTGCCATCAGGCAGACCCCAGTGAACTTAGGGATGTCTCTCCGTCCCATACCAACAGCATGAGTTGGATACACATAGACACTTTCACAGTCTATGTCTACCTTTTCCTTTTTCCTTTACTCTAGCAATACAAGTAGCGTGTGACTGTGTGTGTACACATGTGCATATGTTACAAATGTGTGAGGGTGTGCTCACTCACTCACATGGTCACATGCCGAGGTCTGAGGTTGATGGCTGGTGTATTGTCCTTAATTGGCTTCTCTACCCTACTTTTTGAGATAGGGCCTCTCGTTGAACTTGGGACTGCTGTTTTAGCTAGACAGGATGGCCATAGAGCTATGGGGTCAGCCTGACTCTATCCCCATAGTCCTGGGATTGCAGGTACATGCTATTGCACCTTTCATTTCTATGAGTATTATGATCTGAACTTAAGTTCGCATGCTTGTTTATCAACTGAACCAGGTGCCTGTGGGAAGCCACATGTGCCATTGCAGAGTGGCGCTGGCTACCACTGGCCACTGCCCATGATTATGGGTAAACAACCAATGTGCGCATGTGCTTAAGAGATTTTGCCGAGTCATTGCCTGGCCCGATGCATATTAATGAGGTACTGGTAGCATAACCAATCAGGTATGGACACGTCACTCCTAGGCCTATATAAGCAGCACCATTTCTGGGTTCAGGGTCTTTCGCCTGTGCAGTCAATGCTCTCCCAATAAACATGTGTAGAAGGATCCTATTGTGGCGTCGTTCTTGCTGGTGAGTCGGGCACTCACAGGTGCCCAGCCCTGAGAAATATGATTTTTAGTGATGGGCAGTTAGAAAAAAATACACAAGGGAAAGAAGTGAAGAGTAATCATTTTCTCATTGATCTGTAACCAGAAAAAGGCACAAATATAAATGATATTGAAGATAAGTATTTATCTTGGTGAACACACCCCCACAGTTTTCTTTTAAATGATGGACTAGCCCAGACTTGCTTATAGAGGTTAGAGGACAACTCTCTGTTTCTACCATGTGAGTTCCAGAGAGCAAACTCAGGTCAGGCAGCAGGTGCCTTTACTTGCTGAGCCATTTTGCTAGGCGTCACTCTCGTTTCTATTGACCATATACCGGTTTCCTAACATTAGTCAGCCATATCCCGTGCTTCACGCTTAACAATATTGTTTGAGCATAATTTCAAAGACTAACCCAAAGTTTCACCCAGTGGTAGAACAAGTCAGAAAGGATGCTTTAAAAATTCTAAGCACATATTAAATTCAAATATAAAGAAAATCACTGAAGTGCTTTGCAATGTGGTCATGGAAGCAGTGTTGCCTTAATGAGAGTTCAGGTATTTATAAGGACTCTATCCATCCTTTCACAAAGATTAAAAAAAAAAAAAAGCAAAAAACAAAAAAAACAAAAAAAAGCCTCAAGATTTTATAAGGTAAATGTACGTGATAGTGATGGATGTTGGTGGAAAATAGTTTTTCTCAGTTATTCCAGATGTTGATTGGCAGTATTCAGAACTACATAATAATTGAGTGAATGTAGCCAGCAGCAGTTTGATTTCATGAGGCAGAGACTGCCCTTTAGGCACAAATTCCTCCTTCCTCCCATCTGTGTTTCTGAATTTTACATCTGTGATAAGTATGGCTCAGTGACGAATGCTTGAGATGTTCTATCGATGAAAGATAAGTGGGCTCCTTCAGGTTTGTCATGTGGTATGGCAAGTTTTCATCTGCATAGATCTTTTATAGACCTGCAGTCTTTTATCATATCTAGGCATTGGAATTTGCTGATTTTTTTTCCTTTTATGTTCAATGCTGGCATTATGAGAAGTAGTTTTCTACATTCTAGAGTATTACTTAAATAAGATATTTAAATGTTACAATTTTTGTTTGGTGCCAAGCACAATATTAGCCTGGAGGAGTTTGCCCTTGAGTTCAGATACATCTGCCATCTTGATTGGATGCTCCGGGGACCTGTCTTATTTTGTTTCTCTCAGGAACACCTTGTTAAATTTGGTGATCATGTCCAAAGTCAGCAATGCATGCTGAGTTTTGTGAGCTCTTTGGCTATATATTTAGGTTGCCTATTTTAAAGCTGTCACGGTTTGCATTGAATCTTTTGGTGTTATATTGATTTATTGTGTTTCTCTGTTTATGTATGCATGTGAATTATAAATGGCTACCTTTGCTTTTTGCAGTTTTATAAACATAGTGAAAACAGTATCTTTAAATGGTGTGCCTAGGTGAAAATCCAAGAGACAACTTAAGGAAGACAGATTATCTCTAATTAATGTTCTGGCCCTTTTTAATTTATTTTTTAAAAATGCAATTTAAGCCATTTCATGTTGCTTTGAAAGCTTAAGGCTATTTTTTGGCCCATTTTAGGATTGTAAGGGTTACTTTTACAAAATGTGTTTCTTTTCTCAAGATCAAAAGTTATTTATGTATAATCCATTTTCTCAGAATTCTTAAGTTACGTCGACAATAATTGGTGAACACATATGTTCTGGACACAGTACACGCCATAGGCTGTGATTATGGAGAAGACAGTTTCAGCTATTGTGAGCAGACCAGTTTGTTCATTCCTAGTGGGTCACTGACGAATTGATTTGGCTGTAAACCTGCAGGAACACATTAACATTTTAGTTAAATTCAACAAACACTGAGTATTTGCCATGATCAAATCCTCGGGCACCTCTGGATGAGAAATAACTGTGGCACATTTTTCTCCTGGTGGAGCCAACAGATTATTAACGCATAAGGCAATAGTAAAAATAAGCAATATTCAAGATATCACACAGGGATTACATAAAGCACAGGCTGTGTGAGGATTCAGAGATGTTCAGAGCCTGAGGTCAAAAAGGAAACATAAAATCTCAAAGGAATCGGTGTCTGAGATTATGAAGGAACCCAAGTTTGACTTTATTATATAGAGAGAGGTAATCTGAAGGTAGGAAGAGGTGGACAAAAGACTGAGATGGCCTAGATGCTTTTAAGGTGGTCCAAGGATGCGAGGTGGTAGAGACAAACTCTGGAATAGCAGGCCTTGTATTTTCACATGAAGAAAATACCATGTAACCGGCCTTAAACACCTGGCCTGGGGTTGGTTGTCTCTTTAATCTGTCAGAAGATACTTGGTACTGAGTTTTGCAAGAGAGCATTTGGCATTTTGCTTCGGCCTACCTGGGATGAACACAGAGTATCTAGCACAGATGTCTGGGAAGAGAGGGAGCAGTGGGCAGGCCATTGGCTGTGCAGAATTCATTACGTCTACCAGCTCATGGGGTATGGAGGATCAGGGGGGCTGAAGTTCAAAGATAATTCCAGGATTTGGAGGATGAATGTCTGGAATTCTAACAGAAATTAAAAAATCAGGGAAGGTAGCTGTTTTAGAGGGGACCCTGTAGCAATTCAGTGGAAAAAGGTGTTGTAGGTGCTATCTTACCCACAGTTCCATTAAGCATAATTCTCATTTGATGACTACATGTGTGCTCAGTACTAGCGCCCGCAAGTCTTTCTAGTGAATAGGGGAAGTTCACAGATTTCTTGGAGTTCTTGCAGCACTTATGAAGACAAACTCACCCGGCCAGATCTCCTTCTCTTCTTGTGTTGCATGATGGGTAGCCTGTAATGGTGATTTGTTATTTTCCATGATGCCTGACTAGGAGCCTAGGCCTACCCAGAAATCCTTGATTACTTTCTGTCTCCTCACTGGGAATTTGCATCCTTCGTGTTCTGTCTCCTCAGTATTTCTCAGGTGTGTATGTGTTCACCATGTTCTCAGTTCCCGGCCAAGGGTGTGTACGAGTCCATCGTCCTCACCAGGATCTCCGGAATGTTTGCCTAGCAGTGGTTCTTTGTTGTCCCAGTTTATCACCACTGTTTCATAGTCACAATGAGCATTCCACACCTTGTTGTTGAGTGGCTACTCAGAACGCAGGATCCTCTCTGAAGTCTGTGTGACCCTTAAACCTGTCACCCCACTAGGATCTGCTGTACGGTCTGTCACGGAGTTCAGCAGTCCACTTTTTAACCTAAGCACTGTCAGATGCTAGCTGAAGCTTCCATGGTAACAGGAGCTATGTATGCTAGTGTGGGTGAGCCAGCTCTCAGCTCCCCATCCTCCTGTGCACTGTTCTGGTGAACTCTAAGACCCCCTACTTCAATAGTCTGTTTTCTTGTTCTTGTAATACATTTTATTTTTAATAGTTAGGGACCGTGACGTTTTCATTATATTTACTTAATTATGAGTATTTAGCATGAAGCTACTTATCATTCTGTAGGAATGTTGAATGAATTAATGTGTAAACAAAGATCAATAAAGCCTAGATTTTATTGTCAGACAAACTCATTGCTTGGTAAAAAGTTTTACAAGTAACCTTAAATTTAAAAAGCCACCAATAAACAATTGCAATATAGTGTGGTATAAGCCATTAAAACTTATGTTCTAGCAGGGAGTAATCAAAGCCTACTTAATATCTCAACTTTGACTCTTTAATACTGAAACTGAACCCATTATTTTTTTTTAGTCTCATAGAAACCTAAAAGAAAAGTCAGGTGGGATGCATTGTGTTTTTGAACATCCACTAATCAGGTTATGAAATTTGGGAACTTGTTATTTTTTCTTTTCTGTTATGAAATTCTCAAAACAACTTCTCTGTTTAATAGTTCCAACTTTTACCTCTTGATTTTCGCTTTTATAACTAATTTGCAAAAAGCTTATCACAAAAAATATTTTCTTTAACTTTTAAGACAATTTAGGAGGAAAACGTCATTTTAAGAACTTGAGCCTCTGACTTTATGGACTCTCAGCTATTAAACACTATTGTAGGATACTTTTCTTTAGACTCTAGAATCAAAACAATGTTGAAAGTCATAGTGACTCCTGATTCTAAAGTTACAGATTAGAGTGTGGTATAGCTGAACACTCGCCTTGACTCAAGGACAGCCTGTATTTAACTGCTTCACATTAAAAAATAATAATAAATATAATTGCAGCATTTCTCCTTTCCTTTCCTTATTCCAAACTTTCCCACATATCTCTTTTACTTCTCTTTTAAATTCATTATCTCTTTTTTATTAATTGTAATTGCATGCATACACACACACACACACACACACACTACATATCACCTGCTCAGACTATATAATGCTACTTGTGTGTATATTCTCAGGCCTGATGGTTGTGTCCCTCAGGGCACTGGAGAACTTGGCTGGGAACCTGAGGAGCAGGTAGGTAGGCTCTTGATGAAGCAGTGGGCATATCTGCTGCTCAGTTCCAACCTAGGGGAAACACTAAAAATGTTTCCCTTTTGCAGGGGTGATTTTTGAAAACTATTGGTTTACTTGATGCGGATATCCAAGCAAGTTACCTTGTAGAGAACGAAGAAAACCTGTGGAAGCAGAAAGTGTATTTTTCTTTTGTCATGGCTACTCTTCTTACCTCCACATCTCATTAACAATGGTGTCATCCTCACAGACACCTGCATTTGGCAGGCTACATGTCCTATGCTCCGTCCCACTTGTTTTCCATCAACCACCCCCCACCCCCAGGCTCCCGCAGAATGATGCTCATGTAGGAACAGAGTCATGAACCAGAAAAGACAAGAGGAGTGCGAGGGAGTAACTTGGGGGCTGGTGAGAGCAGAGATTTCGCACTTGTTAGTGTCAGGGGGAGGTTGAGGGTGTGGCCAGAGTCATGGGGTTCACCTTACAGTGCCAGTGACTGGCATGGCATGCCAAGAAGTCTGAGTCAGGTCAGGGTTTTATAGATTTTGGCCAAAAGGCTGTTTCAATTGAAAAAATAAATGTTTAAAGGTGCTGACCATTGCCCTGACATTCTCTTGCATTCTTTAAGGCCTGACTTTCTCTCCCACTCTTAAGTAGGCCTAGCCCTGGGGCAAAATTCAGGTCACTACCATAGTAACCACAGAAATGGAGCACAAAGAAGAGCTGTTTGCCCTGATTTCCTCAAGATAGAAGGGAAATGGGAGAACAGGTAACAGAGAGGACGGTGCAGAAGCCTGTTTGGGAGACAGGCAGCGTGGCCTTGGCTCAAGAAGCAGTTTGTTTCTTAAAGGCAGACATAGCAGAGCTTCTTGATTCAGGGACTTTAACGCATCTTTAAAACAGTTGAAAAACTTGGTGGTGTTGATTCGAAATGCTATTTTAAAACCGACTTTCAAAATGACTTCTTTTTTTTTTTTTTTTTTAGAGCAACCATAACTGTCAGTTTGAAGGATGGGCTTCTGTTCAAAAGAGCTAGTAAAAATACCCTTAGCCATATGTGAAACAGGTTCAGGGCAATTTGTCATAAATAAATGAGTTTGTCAGACACACACACACACACACACACACACACACACTTACTTCACTTATTTATTTTGCCTCAGAGGACATAAAAATCCAGATTCTTAGATAATGAAATATTGGAATTTTAATAGCGTATTTTGTATATGAGAAGTTGATGCATTAATATTTGTGTTAATAAGAAACTATAGTTTTAAAAGGGAGATTAATTACACCTGAAGGGAGGAATGTTTGTTTTCCTGGAGCTTATCGAGACTTGCTGGACTTGGGTAATGTTAGGAGTCTTACAGGGCAGTTGGTGTGAGCAGTGTTCTATATTCTGTCACTGAGAACCTAAGAAGCCCTATCTTTCATGATGGAGATCTCATTTCATCCGTCCCTGTGCAGATGTTGGGTTTATAATGGAGCTAGCTACTGCTTTATCGTTGTATTTAGTTCTACATGTAGATAATGTTTGCAGCCACTTGGGATAGTTTCTCTCTGTCTTTTTTCTGTTCACATTGTATACAAAAGTTTTCTCTGCAATGTATATGTTAAAACTGGAATGTACATAGTTTGTAAACTGTCCTTTCATTTTTTCCACTTAACTGTTTCTTATGTACCTGGCATAATCTAGGGATTTGTAAATGTCTCTTTTAAGTATTTCTCAAAAACAGAATTATGGACTAGAATATTAAGTAATTAAATTATATGCTTTTGAGAAATGTCTGCAAGTTCATCTACTTGGCATTTGATGTCTTTCTCTCTCTCTCTCTCTCTCTCTCTCTCCCTCTCCTTCCTTCTCTCTCTCTCTCTCTCTCTCTCTCTCTCTCTCTCTTTCTCAGACAAAATTTCTCTGCATATGTAGCCCTGACTGGCTGTCCTGAAATTCTATAGACCAGGCTGGTCTCAAACTCAGCCATCTGCCTGCCTCTGCCTCCAGAGTGCTGGGTTAAAGGTGTGGGCCTCTATGGCCTGACTCTGTTTTTCTTCTTAGATGGCATTCCTGCCACTTTCCTTGTCTCCTTGGGAAAGACTTCATTTATTATTTTTTTCTTCATAGTTCTGTTGATAAGAACTTGCTTATTCCTCTGTGGTGTTGTCCCTTAGGTACTTCCTCGGTTTTCCCATAATTTCTACAACACAGCTCCACTTTCCCAGTAAACGCCTTAGTGTACTTGCCTTACTGCTCTCTTGCAATGATTTCCAAACCCTTCATGGACAGACTCTGCCTTCTCTTTTTCTCTCTATCCATATCTCTCAGCAGAGTAACTCATGAAGAATGAATCATGATCGAATGATTGAAATGTCTTCCCTATAAGTTTAGCCTTGTGCCATTTATATAATGAAGAACAATTAGAAGAATGTGAGTTTTCATTTTTGTGGCACTTCTAGTGTTAAATGTCTTTGAAATTCTACTCTCTTTTTTTATTTTTGTGTCTTTGATGTCTTTAATGAAAATACCTCATTAAATTATGCTTTAACAATCTTCAAGATAATGGGCCTAGATTTGAGGACTATTACATAAATTCAAGCTTTAGAGCGCCCCCAAAAGAGAAAGCTTCAGTTGTAATTTTGCAACTGCCTTTTAGCATGCTTGCATGTTAGGTGTGCAGTCCTGTATGTTGGGTGGATTTCAAGTGGGATCACTTTATTGTACATCCTTACACTGCGACCACTGTAGTATGTAACAGATATTTGTGGAGAGAGATGGTGCCATGGTAAACCAAGTTACTGTTTATTCTGTTATTTCTTTCTCATTGCTGCTTTTAGAGTCATCTGAGAACCTTTGAACCCTCTGTTTTCCTATGTGTAAACTGGCTTTGAACACCTGATCCTTTGTGTACCTTTGGGACAGGGATACACAGAAAACGTTATCACTGTACCATAACTTTACTCAGTGAAAGAGAAGGGAAGCATTTAAGAGTAAATAAAATACCTGCTGATGCAAAGGTGCTGTGTGGTATGATAGCAAGCATTGCTTTTATTGACTTTGGAAATATGCATGGTATGTGGTTCTTTTTAGGTACACCCTGCAGTAGCTAGTGGTGGGTAGGAGATAAAGTGATAACCGAGTTCCCTTCCTCTCTGAATTTTTTTTGGGGGGTGGGTGTGGGGGAATGGGTGTGGGCATGTAGGTGTATATATATATATATATATATATATATATATATATATATATATAGGTATTTTGTAAACATATGATTTGGTTCATTTTAGGCATCTGTAACATTCACAGATATTTCAGTCAAGTGTGTAATCTTCCCATGTAATGCTTCAGAGTTTGTTATATGAAATCATTCATTCTCCTTAGTGCTAATTCACAGCAAATTATATCATCCTTTTCAGGTTGATTTCATAGAGTGTTAAGTGCTGTTTAAATCTTTGGTAGATATGAAGCCATTTATTTTGCTCTAATGACTTAAAATAGCATGAGCTTATCAAGAGGAGCTTTTCCCTACTTTATGTATAGCCCAGTCTGTCCTTGACTCACGAGCGTGCCTCTGCCTTTAGGTCAGTGGGCTCTTGTCCCAGTCATGTTTTCTTTTTCCCTTCGTTCCTAATTTCTCTCAGGAACAAATGGCAGCACAGTTCGGCATGAGAAACTTGTAGCTGAAGGTGCTAACCTAAACATCAGTGCCAGGATATGAGCGAGACTTAATAGACTAATTAATTCGTCTACTGCACCCTGACCTGGGAATTACACACAACGGGCTATACTTATGGAACCCAGGGCCTGGGATCCAGAGTAGGGAAAAGGCAACTTTTGTGTGCTTTCTCCACCAACACACAATGAATACTGGGTTCCTTTTAGAAAACAGGTATTGAAAATGGAGCCTTATTCCAATGCATGCCTTTGAAAGCATGGTGCTGTATGGTTCTTGTCTTTGTTATTGTAGTTCCCTTGTTTACTGGTTATGGTTTTAACAAATAAAACCTTCATGTTTCTGATCCTAATATGATAAGGTGCTGACCTCTAGGGGGCCACAATTATTACCATAACACCATGGTTTCTGTATTATCTATTCTGATACGGTATGTTCTCCTAAAATCACTGTAACTAAGAAAAAAAGGGACCGTGAAGCTTGACTGACACTTCAGAACGTGTTTCTGTTATGCTTTTCTCACTATGAGATCTCAGAATTCACACTTCTCTCAGCAGGAGGATTATTTTTGTTTCCTCTTATGTTCTTTACTTCATTTGTCCATCATAGAAATACTTCTAAAAACTATAGTTCAAGGCGGCTCACATTTGAGTGCCATAGAATTCATGCCCCTGGATGGCAGCTGAATTGAACAAGTCTATTCATATCAGCCTGCCATCTTATGGAATCTGTGCTGACTAAATCCATTCCTATATGAATTTTATTTAGAACAGTGTCTTAACATTTCAGTAGCTTTGGGCATTGGAGATGCTCACTAAACCACAGATGTTTCTTGAGCTAGGCAGTCTTCCAGGTATGGTTGATATGGCTGTGAAGTCTGGCATTTCCTGATCCTGCTGTGGCTTGCATAGTGGAAGCCACACACAGAGAAGACCCATAATTATGTTGCATGAGACAAGGCTGTGAAGGAAATAGAGCCATGAGTGAAATCTATAAAGTAACTGGTGTGGGGGGTACTAGAGGAGACAAGCTAGGTCAAATAGATCTGAGGCCTCAGTCATGAGATGATAGCTTCTGGGTACATGTTGATCTCATACAGTTGTTGGCAGTACCTTTACTTGAAGAAAGAGTAAAATTCATATCCTTCTCAGTATAGGCTCGGCACAGAATTTATATGGTTGATTTTCTAAATCATTGATGCACAAATGTACTTCAAAGATATTGAATCATTGACATTAATAGAAAGCCATAAATCCACTTTGCATGTGAAGTTAGCTGTGCCAATTTGCTCATAAAAGTTAGGTGCGGTGTTAGGACGGCAATTTGAATGGACTCTGGGGTCAAGGAATTCCAAGAGAAGGTAAGCAGTTTAAATGCCACAGAATGACCGAGTTAGAGTTTCTTTTTCTGCTTTCAGATGAAACTTTTTGTTTCTGTTTTTTTTTTTTTTTTTTTTTTTTTAAAGAAAGTGTGATGAGCAGATGTGCTTGTACTCTTCTGCTTGGATGGGATTTGGGATTTGGGGGTGGGGGGTGGGGAAGAGAAGGATCAGAAGATGGAATTTGCATGTGTCAGAATATGTTTGAAAGACATTCCAAGATCCCTAAGTAGGTAAATGGTTTCCAGGTTAGGCCTTAAAATATTAACCTTGTCTTGTTTCTTCTTGTCAAGAATGGGTTTGACTTTCCATGGAGATTCCTGCTAGAGGCTGTTCACGGGTCTCATCCCTTGCTTCTCAGACCCTTTATGGACAGACACCACCTTCCCTTTTTCTCTTCATCTTTAGCTCTCAGCACACTGATGCTGGGGTATTAATTCCCATGCATTGAATAAATAAACTCTGTGCTCTATAGGTTTAATACCCCCTAATTCATAGGGTGAAAGACAGTTATAAGAATATGAATTAGTTCCTATTCTTAGGTTGGCTCATGAGATAACCTAGGGCCCTAAAATACACACAGTATATACAAGTAAGTTATTTGAGCCTGAACCGTTATGTGGACATCTATACAGAAAAATGCATACCTTATGTGGATGGGAAATGGCAAATAGACGTTGTGGGGTGTGTAATGTTTCTGTGCTAGTTGGGAGGACTAAGGTCACTAGTGGTGCTATAGACAGAGGTGTGAGCAGAATTAGTCCTATGTGTTAGAGATGAACTCACAGTGATAAAAGAAAAAGTCTAAATAGGAAAGAGAATAGGTGACCATTACAAGAACTTTAGATGACATCCAGACTTCATATATATATATTTTTTTAACTAGGTATTTTCCTCATTTATATTTCCAATGATATCCCAAAAGTCCCCCATACCCTCCCCTACACTTCCCTACCCACCCACTCCCACTTTTTGGCCCTGGCGTTGCCCTGTACTGGGGCATATAAAGTTTGCATGTCCAATGGCCCTCTCTTTCCAGTGATGGCCAACTAGGCCATCTTTTGATACATATGCAGCTAGAGTCAAGAGCTCCGGAGTACTGGTTAGTTCATAATGTTGTTCCACCTATAGGGTTGCAGATCCCTTTAGCTCCTTGGGTACTTTCTCTAGCTCCTCCATTGGGGGCCCTGTGATCCATCCAATAGCTGACTGTGAGCATCCACTTCTGTGTTTGCTAGGCCCCAGCATAGCCTCACAAGAGACAGCTATATCAGGGTCCTTTCAACAAAATCTTGCTAGTGTATGTAATGGTGTCAGCATTTGGAGGCTGATTATGGGATGGATCCCTGGATATGGCAGTCTCTAGATGGTCCATCCTTTTGTCTAAGCTCTAAACTTTGTCTCTGTAACTCCTTCCATGGGTGTTTTGTTCCCAATTCTAAGAAGGGGCAAAGTGTTTGTTCTTCTTGAGTTTCATGTGTTTTGCAAATTGTATCTTATATCTTGGGTATTCTAAGCTTCTGGGCTAATATCCACTTATCAGTGAGTACATATTATTTGAGTTCTTTTGTGATTGTGTTACCTCACTCAGGATGATGCCCTCCAGGTCCATCCATTTGCCTAGGAATTTCATAAATTCATTCTTTTTAATAGCTGAGTAGTACTCTTGACTGCTTTCCAAACAATAGCTGTGAGCAATATTGATTGAGATCAGAAATGCCGCAGGTAGCACGTCATTTACTCCCTGGAGAGAGTGGAGAGGCAAGCAGATGTAAGGTTAGCCTACACCAGCAGGGTGGGTGGGGTGTCTGAGTGCTATAGGAACAGCTTCCATGGAGTTCAGCACTGTTAGACGATAGAGGCAGAGCCGACTCTTTGGAGAATCCTATTTCCTTTCTATAGTTTCATTTTTTACTTTTAAATATCCCTAGATATTCAAAATTAGAAAAAATATTTTTAAAAGGATTACAGGTTGTGTTTTTTGTTTTTTGTTGTTTTTAAAGACAGGGTTTCGCTGTGTATCCCTGACTGTCCTGGAATTTACTCTGTAGACCAGGCTGACCTTGAACTCAGAAACCCACCTACCTCTGCCTCCCAAGTGCTGGGTGGGATTAAAGGCATGTACTACCACCGCCCAGCTCGATAAGTACCCTTTTTATGGCATCTTTTAAAACTTGAATTTTTTTTTTAATTACAATCATCCTGTATTCTCTTTCCTCCCTCTTGCCTCTCCCAGGTCACTTCCATTCTCTGCTATCTATAAAATTTATGGCCTCCCCTTCTTGACTGTTGTTACATATATGTGAGTGTATTACACATATATGAATATGTGTCTGTTTTTGTTCTTAATAACATACATATAATACACCTATCTGTATAATGTTACTTGTATATAAATGCTTTCAGGGTTGACCATTGATTGGATAACCAATTAGTGTACTCTTCCCCAGGGGAGACTATTTCTCCTCTTTGCATTCATTAGTTCCTTGTAGTTCTTATGACTAGAGAGACAAGGCTTAGCAAGTTGTCCCCTTCTATGGTAGCCTGCCTATTGGTGTCTTATGGGTTTCTTTCTTTCTCTTTCTTTCTTTCTTTCTTTCTTTCTTTCTTTCTTTCTTTCTTTCTTTCTTTCTTTCTATATTTTTTAACATGAGTGAGATTGTCGCGCAATGATATGTTTCTAAGGTCTTTTATTTTTTAAAGTTTATATACTTTATGTCCAAGTGCTTTTTCTGCATGTATGCCTGCATACCAGAGGAGGACATCGGATGCTATTATAGATAATTATAAGCTGCCATGCAGTAGCAGGGAATTGATCTCAGCCCTTCTAAAAGAGCAGAGAACAAGTGCCCTTGACTGCTGAGCCATCTCTCCAATCCCTCAGGTCTTAATTTTTAATGGATTGTTTTGTGCTTTAGAGAAGAAAAACAGAATGCATTTCTAATTCTAATTTATTTTAATTCATTATTCAAATAGATATTTTACCACTAGGAAACGCATTGAAAGTTGTGTTGACATTTGCTTCTAGACTTTTTTGCCATATTCATCACACTTGTGTATAACAGGTGTCATGTCAACCTATCCAAATGATTTCGATGGTTTGGAGTCTTTTTCCAATGGTTGTGGTGTCTTTACTGTGGTTGTTTATGGCAGGACTTCTCTGATCACATCGTTCTTAAGCACAAGGCAGAACTCAAGGGCAGATGACTGAGCACAACTGGAGCTTTCTCCTGAGCATTCTCAGTGCTTCTGTGAAGGTGTAGAGATGGCGTTGTATGCAGTGCTGCTCCTGATAAGTGGCTTTAAAAAGAACAGCATATTCTGGTAGCAGTGTTTATTCTGTGTCAAGGAATAATTTAAATGGAGTCAGAATAATTTTCTTTCCACAGCTACATGAAGATACAATGAAAGACAGCTTGAGCTGTCAGAAATGTTAGAGGTATATGGTCTATTAAAATGGAATAAACATTTCTTCTGCTTTCAATCTTTGATGAAATAAACACGCAATGCATTTTCTGTCTGCAAAGTTATATGGCTTATACCCATAAATGATTGGGAGGAAGTTGGAAGTTTTACTAATGTATCATTCTTTTGTCGCAGTTTTGAAGCAGATGTCAGAGCTTCTGGATATTTATGTTTCATTCTGCTGAGATAAAACTTTGTTGTTTGCTTGTCACTAATCAACAGAGGAATTCTCTGTGGGAACCAAATGAAAGTTTCTCGTGCTGGTCAAAAGGGTTTCCTTTCAGCTGTAAATAAGTATACTTGAACATTTCACTTTTAAGCTGTAGTTATATAGCTGAACATGGTGAGAGTTGCCATATTTAAATAGAATCTTACTGTGGGTTGGCTATCAATGCTACAGTGCCATACTTGAATTAAGCCGAATTCTGATCTGATAATTCTAGGTGCTACCGCATGTTAAACAGTACTGTGCTAGTGTTACATGTAAAAGCCAGAGTTCAGCCAGTCAGATAATTGGGGTCAGATTTGAGAGTTGCAGAGATATTTGCATATTTGGACAAAATACAACAGGTTAGGATGTAGAGAACTGTCTCAAATCTTCTCTTCGTGTGTGTGTGTGTGTGTGTGTGTGTGTGTGTGTGTGTGTGTGTGTGTAGTGTAGTGTATATTTATTTTTGTAAAATTGCTAGTGGTCCCGAGCTTTCACTATTATATTTAATCCGTTACTTTAAAGTAGAAAGTTAGGCAATCATTTCTCTCCACTCCACTAATGGCATCAGTATATTAATTTCTAATATGAAAATCTAAATCCTGAAACTTTTTTTTTGTGGCTCTAGGGCTAAACCCGGTGCTTTGAACATCAGCACGTTGGTCTGCTGGAGAGGCGCACCCCTAGTTTCTGATAGCCTCTGAATACCATCAATTGATAAAATCTGTGCAAATATTCCAAATGGTGGAAGTCTCCAAGAATAGAATCCATTCTGATCCCAAGCCTTTGGGGATGCATGTAACTGCCATGTGTACAGATTAGTAGGTCCTGGAACCAGCCGGCTACCTGGGGTGTCTTATTCTGCTCCCTACTTGTGTGCACTGGGAGAACTCTACCTATGAGGCTAATATCTGTCGCCAGCAAATTTGTTTGCTGGATGGTGAAGTGGGTTAGCATGTTTCTCTCATTTTGGCAAAATAAAGCTTCAAAGGCTCTTCATTTGAAGTTAAATGGAAATGGGATTCTATAATTAATCGACTCCTTATTCTCAATATGACCAAGTAATTTGTATTAAATTTGACTTCAAAATTTAGATCCTTTTAGTTCTATATTAGATTTTTATTGCAGTAATACCCCAATAGTTCTGACAGTTATAATTTACATATTTGGCTGTTAAATTTTCTTTCTGATTCATATACCTAAATTTATTCAAATTTGTATATAATAAAATATTTAGGCGATAGCGATGGCTCATTTGTTAAGAGTATATACTGCAGAGACCCTGAGTGTTGTTTCCAGCACCCATATCAGGCTTACAACTGTCTGCAATTCCAGAACCAAGGGACCCTTTCCATTCCATTCCATCTTCTGGTCCCCATGGGCATGAGCAGTCATGTGCACATATCTACTTACACATATACAAATACACATAAGTAAAATTAATTAAGTCTTTAAGAAATGAATAGTTGTATTTGATAAAGCCATTTAGGAACTCAGACAATAGTTTCTTATGGAAGAATCTAGAATTAGGGAACTAGATTCCTCTTCTGCATCAGTATCTGTTCCAGGTTAAGCCTTTTTCAAAACAAGTAGGTTTTTAATGTGTAGATATAAGCTCGTGAAATTAATAGTGCATGATTGCCCTTTTCCTTGGAGATCATGGTTTACTTCATTATTTCTATGTAGATTTATAATGAAATAAAAACTTCCATTCATCCAGATGTCTGTAAACACTCATCTTTCAATAGCTTAAGGATTTATATAGCAGTTTGGTTTATCTCTGGTCATAGTAGAGTATCCGACAATGGGAAGGGATGCTTTTCCTTTGAGACATTAGCTGTGTTCAGGGAAGCTGCTAAAGGCAGAGCGATGGGTGAAACAATTACTTGCCCACAGTGATTTTTGAAATGAACTTATTAACTTATTGTATTGCAGTCATAATGTTTATGGTGCAACTTATAGACTTCCACTGACTGGAGGATTGAATGGCCTGACTGTCCGGACATGCAGTAGACTGGAGCCTGTTTCCATGACATCATTATTATAACAGGCAGCTGGCTCTTATGTGCATTTTACAATTTGAACCATAGAAACTTCTCCACTAATGTAAGTGGTAGGATAGCTTGATGCTTAACAAATAAAGCCAGATTTTGAGCTGTGAAAATATTGACATATCTAGTCATGATATGACCTTGTGAATGGAATATATCACAGCGCACCAATAGAAGTGGGCAGTACTCATTTAGCACATTGGCTCACAGGTCTTTCTTTCTTTCTTGTTCAGTGTGCCTTCTTGAAAGAATAATAGATTACAATTTGTGCCCATGTCTTAATACACATGTCTGAATGAGATATAGCTTCAACTGAATTTGATTTGAAAAGTTTGACTATATACTCTACCTATTAATGCTCATTTTCTTTCCTTTAAGCTAATAGCAAGAATTGTGCCTCACCCCATGTAGGTGGAGGCATATCTATTCTTATGGTAAAGGTAGTAATATATTCTGGTGATAGGGAAATAATCTTTTGGCTCAACACCTATGGAATATTTAGATGTGGAAGAATATTTAGAACAGGAAGAAGAGACCTTCCTGTTCCTGTTTTGCATTATATTAAAACAAATATAAATATTTTAATCAAGAAATCTGTTTAGCTGTTATAGACCTGTCTAGGAAGTTCTTTACATACTAGGTCTGTTTCATCGAGCTTTTCTTTTAGAATAATACCATGATTTGTAGTTTGAACTATTATATATCATCTGTGTAGAAAACTGTCTAGTGGCAATTTTGCATTAATCCTTTTTTTTCTGGGGCATTTAAAATTATGCTGAATATTTTAAACAGATCAAAATTCCTAAGATGGAAAAATTTTTAGAGGAATACTTTTTTGTAGTTCCCAATTGAAATATAAATCTAGACTCTTGGAAGAAAAATTATCTCAGCAATCTTTACATGAGTCCTTGAAGGTAGTGAGTGCTGCTATGGAATGTTAGCTGAGTTCATCTCCTGCCTCCAGTGAGTCTATCACAGTGAACTCTGAATGACTCTTATTGCTGCTTTTGTTGGGTGGGAATTACGTCTTATTTGACAACACTCAAGAATATAAAATGCTTAGTTTTCCTTTACTGATTTCCATGGAAAATAAAAGGAAAATTGTAACTTTTAAGAGCATTAAATTTTAGGCAAAGCTACATGGTGCCCTTGGAAGGCAGAGGCAGGGGGATGGTAAGGGTGAGGCCAGGAGATCTCAAGCATGTGAGAAGAGAGCAGCTCTAAACTTCTGTCAGTTGTTCATTGTTTGTGTATGTCACTTGATTTGAAGTAAGGATATTATTTACAGATGAGACATCTTAAACAGAGGGAAAATTATTCTGAAAAAATGTACTATAAAAATAATGTCTTATAGAAGGCATATTTTAAATCAGCCATGCAGAATCGAGTTTTAAGAATTTAGCTTAAATTTATCAATTCAGCTTTATAATTTTCATCTTCAGTTACCAGTGGTTTATTCAATCAAGTAAAAGCCAACATTGGAAAACTAATGCTAATCTTCATGGAATTTATTTTGACGTTAGCAATTACAGTTTTGCCATTCTAGCTAAGGGGGAAATTCAGAGAAAAGTACTAACCTTAGTCAACAAGATACAAAGTTATAATTTAAGTGCCCGTGAGATTAAAATTTAGATGATCATCAATAAAAATTGGAGACTTCATGATACATATACTGACTAAATCTGGAGGGAAATCTCAAATACAATAGTTGGGTGACTTCTTTAAATGTTTGGTTTTCTTGATGATCTTTCCATGCTTCTCCTGGCAGTGCTAACTAGGAAGCTTGTTAGGGGGACAGCGAAGGATGAACTGGTCTTCAGAGGATTGTGTGGAACAAATAATCTCAGGAATCAGTCAGTGCCCCCGTCTCAGATATCAGCCAGCTCCCTTGAGCTTTTCAGTGGTGAGCATTTGTGTGTCCCAATCTTCTCTACTGAAGGGCTCTGAGGGCTTGATTACGACTTGTATTCATTACCTTCTGAGATTAGGTCTTACTATGTTAACTGAATAATGGGTTTGCTGAGCAGCCAGGGGTTTGGACTAGTCATTTACCTTTGTGTGACAGGACCCACTGGGTATCCAGGGATGGCACAGTAAGATTCAGTCATGGCAGTTGTCTGTGGGCTCTGGGCCTTCTTGAGGTTTCATTCATTCTTGCAGTTCATTCAGCGATGCCAATCCTGTGCCTATCAGGTGCTAGACACAAGCATGTTACTTCTCAAACAAAATGACTTGATCTCTTTGAGCAGCTGTTTTTAATAGAATAATTGAAACAGAGCACTTTGAATCAGGCACAGGAAGATAGGTGCTAATTTTTGGGTCTTTCCTCCTTTCTTATCTCCTGATTCCCCAGGGTGTCTCTAAACTTGTCTAGTGTGGTGTTCTCTGCAGGGACTGGCTACTTTCAGTGATTTGAGTTTGAGATCTATAAGACAAGAGTATGTAGAGTCATAGTTTCTGCTTCTAAAAATTTCACAACTTGCTTGCTTGTTTCAGATCAACATACAAAACAGGTACCACCCAGAAGAGCCATCCCAGAATGTGTGAGCAGACTTTCAGGAGGCAGGAGCTGAGGTCTTGCTGTGTCTAAGAGCTAAGGTGATGACCTTCAGTGGCTTTAAGTGCACATGACATTTCGTATGAGCAGACGGAGGGGAACTGTCTTCAGACAGGCTGGTAATGTCAGTATATATGTTAATTTAAATAGATGACATGCTAACAGAAAGGATATGTTGCTGGATAGCGATCTTGGCATTTTCCATGCATTAGCACACTTGATTCTCACAATAAGTCTGAGGTGCTAATTACTATTCTCTCCCTACCAATGGAAATATGTCTGACCTGTCTGATAGGTCTGAGTTATACTTATGACTACACAGCTTTCCTAAGTTTACAACTACATGAAAACCCTTTAATTACTTGATCAATCAAATTATGTTCTAATATATTTTAACCAATGATACCTTAAAATTTTCATATTTAGTTTTTAGACAGTCTTAAAAATTCCTTTTAAAATAAAATTTAATGCTAAACTTCTCCCCATAAATGCATAATGTGATTATCTAACACTAAAACATAAAAGGCTCTGATGGTTTGTCATGTGGGATTGTCTTCTCTTTTGTATAACCTAGGTCAGTGTGTTTGATTTTAATGGTTTCCTGTTTGTATGATTAAAAACAACTGATAACTCATCTCCAGATTAAATAGGGTAAAATACTGACTTTGCAAATGTTTATATGATAGAGTTATAGAATTCATTTGTATCTTTTTGGATACCAGTAACAGATCTGAGTTTGTTTTTTAATAATAAAAATTGAAGATAATCAAAGTGTATTGTATACTTGTGTGATCTGTGATAAGGAAACCCATTTTCTCCAGTCATTCTTGCTACTAAAAAGAAAAATGCAAAAAAGTTATAAAAGGTTTAACGTGTAACTTTTAAACTCTTCAAAGGGGCTATGTCAGTTTCAATGGGATTTGTATAAAGGGGAATTTTAAAAATTCTTTCAGGTGTTTTGGTGTTTTGGTGGTTTTGCCTGCGTGTGTCTCTGTGAGGGTTTTGGATCTCTGGAACTGGAATTACACAGTTATGGGCTGCCGTATGGGTGCTGAGGATTGAACCTGGGTCCTTTGGAAGAGCAGCCAATGCTATTCACTGCTGAGCCATCACTCTAGTCCCCTGGGAAATGTTTTTCTTATGAAATGTAGGCTGTACTTTTTGTATAATCAAAGAAAATCACTGTTTCTGATAGAAATAAAAACTACTTAGTAATTATTAAATAGCTAAAGATGAATGTTGACTTTCGTGATTGACGTTGGTAGGCTTTTAAGTAATGGTTTCTGTGTTCCTACACACAACGGTCTCTGATTTTTACTGTAGTATTCATTTCACAGCACACCCGATAACCATCAGGGCAAATGTGAGTTCTTTAACTGGGGCCTTACTGCTTGTGGGTATTTGCTATCATTTTCCTTGCTCATTCACAGATCTTTCTGTGGATTAGTGTTAACAATCTTGTATTTGAGTGTGCCTGTGAAACATGATGCCTCACCTAGGAGGCCCGCCCTCCATGGCGGTCGGTATATGAGGTGTGACTGTGAAGTGTGAGACCGATTCCACTTTATGGACACACTGTATGAAGTCTGTCTCTGGAGCGGTGTGATCTCATTTCACCATTCATGGGCGAGACTGTGTAGAAAATTCCTCCTGTTTCTCTCTTCTTGCCTTTACTCTTACAGGTCTTTGGGATCTAGCTCCTCTCTGAGACTGCACTTTCCCTTGGGACCCTCCATTTGGTTTTGCTCTTTAGTTTTTCTGTGTCTTGCCTGCTTAAGCCACATTCTTTCATTCATCATGTGGATGGACTTGCAATCACTCACGTGTACTTAAATCTACGCAGCAGCACAGAACTTTAATTAGTGAATTCAATTTTTATTAACTCTACTGAAGAGATCTTACAATTTTTTTTAAGATTGTAGCTGGTTTTACTAATTCTAAGATAACTTCTTTCAAAAGATGTTAAAATGTACAACAGTGAAGGTTTTTGCATCAATAACTATGGTAATTTAAATTTAACTAGATTCTGAGTACTGTGTAATCATATTGATACTTAAAATGAAATACAAAGTATTCATTATATATATTATATATAATATATGTATTAATTATATACTAATATATGTATGGGGCCAAGATCAGTACATGTATGTCAACACCCAGCAGTATTTTGTTATATAAGTACTATCTATGTCCTTTAAAAAAATCTCTCTCTTATTTTTGAGATTATAATATAATTAGATCATTTTCCTACTTCCATTTTCTCCCTCCTCTTCCAGACATATACCCCTCTTTACTCTTTCTCAAATTCATGGCCACTTTTTAATTGTTGTAACATAATATATGTACACACACATACACACACATTCCTAGGTACACAGGTACAGTCTGCTCAGTGTGTATAATGTTTCTTGTATATTTGTTGTCAGGGCTGACCATTTCCATTCATCTTGCTCTCCCTGGGGAGACTATTTTCCCACTCTCAGAAGTCTTTAGTTGCCTGTAAGGGAAGTAAGGTTGAGGTCTCCTGGGTTTTCCCAAATTGACATTAGCATGCCTGTCCTTGTTATTGCTCAGCTACTGTTTAGACAGTCTTGGTGAGGCTGTGAGTATAGCTCCTGACATTCCTCACAGACAGTCTCACAGCAAACTTCCATTCCTCTGGCTCTTACAGTCTTTCCATCCGTCTTCTTCAATATCATAGATGTATCTCTTGGAATGAGACTCAACAGCTCTGCATTTTGTTTGGTTGTGTTTTTTTCTCATGTTTTTTATCTTTTGCAAAGAGAACTGTTCTGTATACAGCTACCTATGTTCTTTAAAACAGTTTAAGGGAAAAGATAGAAAATGTTTGAAATTTCAGTCAATTATTGCTCAGCAGTTTTCTGAGAAAGCAGTACTGATAAAAGTATTAAGAATATTCTATTTGGGTCAATTGCATGTGTTAAGTTTAACATAACCTAGGTTTGATATTTACTTATGAGATCTTGAAAAAATAGATGAATTATTTCACTTTTCTCATCCTATAACAACCGTATCATTCATGAAATAATGTTGGAGATTTGTGTGTGTGTGTGTGTGTGTGTGTGTGTTTCAAGACAGGGTTTCTCTGTATAGCCCTGGCTGTCCTGGGACTCACTTTGTAGACAAGGTTGGCCTCGAACTCAGAAATCCACCTACCTCTGCCTCCCAAGTGCTGGGATTAAAGGTGTGGGCCACCACCGCCCCCAAATTATTTTAATATAAGGAGGAAGGCTTAGTTTCTAACTGTGGCAGAGTGACTTATTTATCATGTATGTGATCTTGTATTTGTTCCACAGTATCACACACATACCCCTCTTTGTAGACACATGCACTCATATACATACACATAAATTCTACACATGTCTAGACACACATATGGTGTATACCCCTTCCTTCCTTCCTTCCTTCCTTCCTTCCTTCCTTCCTTCCTTCCTTCCTTCCTTCCTTCCTTCCTTCCTTCCTTCCTCCTTTCCTTCTTCTTTCTTTCTCTCTCTCTATTTCTCTCTATTTCTCTCTTTTTTCTATATCTCTCTTCTTTCTTTCTCTCTCTCTATTTCTCTCTTTTTTCTATATCTCTGTGTATATGACTATATTGTGGTTTGTGTGTATATGTGTGTGTGTGTATATATATATATGAGAGAGAGAGAGAGAGAGAGAGAGAGAGAGAGAGAGAGAGAGAGAGAGAGAGAATGAATGGTGGTGTGTATATTAGATTATTGGTCTGCTACTGATGTCAATTGAAGAGAGCTTCTTGGTTAGGGATGGGAACCCATGTCCACTTCCCCCTCTCAGACTGAGACACTGTCTGAGTTGAACCTGTGCAGACCCTGTGCATGCTACCATAGTCTCTGTGAGCTCATGTGTGTGTGTGTGTCCTCTTGTGTGTGTAAGACACTGTTTCCTTAGAGTCATTCGTCTCCTCTGGCTCTTAAGATCTCTTTCTGCTTCCTCTTCTTCATAGCTCTCTGAGATGAAAACATTTAGGGCTTAGTCATTTAGAGCTGAGTGTTCCCAAATCTTTCACTCTCTGCACATTGTTCAGTTTCAGTTGTGGGTGGTTGGATGGGGAGGTATGGAGGGTCTAGGGCAGGTGGCTAGCGGAGGGATGGGAAGACATGATCACAATATATGGTATGAAAATATATGAAAATAATATCTGTGATTAAAAAAAAGAAATAAAATGCATAGAACACGTAGCTTTAAAAATGATTTTTTTTCACTTTTGTGGATGCTGGGTAAGAATCCATTATTATGATGTCAGCAGGGACATATTGCTGCCTCTTCAGATGTGGTCCTCTCTGAGCTTTGCATGTGTGTCTCCCTAGCATCCCTGCTGAGGTCCTTTCTTTATAAAGACACCAGAAATGTTAATGCAGGCCATTGCTCTGCATCTTAAGGAATTACCTTTAAAGCCTTCTTCCTCCAAACCCAACTGCATTCTGAGGTAGTGAGCATTTCCATATAAGAATTTTAGGGGCATTCTGCTCATTACACCAGGTTCACAGTGTTAGTACTCTTTAAAAAGTACTTATTGCTTAACATGAAGATGGTATGGTGCTTTTGGTATCTAAATCAGTTATATATGTAACAAACACTACCATTTCTGAAGAAAAAATGGGTGGGAGCCTGGGCGACGAGCTCACATGACAACATTAGAGGAAGTCGTTCGTTTATGATGGTGGTCACATCAATTAAGCAATGGAAGATGGGTTAGAAATATAAAATGTTTCAAGTAATGTGGGGCTGAGACTGGTCTGGGTGAAAAGATGTGAGAGCTAATTTGGCTGGAAAACAAGTTTTCACATCTTGAGAGGCTAAGCATCTATGAGATAAAGGACATGTATTCCAGAGTGTTTCATAATCTGAGCTGGGCTTTTCTGATCCCGTAAGGGACCTGTTGGAGATTATTAAATTATTCAAAAAATTTGAGGAAGCCACAGTTCCTTCATTCGTAGGCTTCTACATGGTTGACAAACCCAGTTCTACATTCATGCATTATTCCCATGATTACAGCCAGTGTCTGACACCGCACTTGAAATGATCTTGTTGGTTGTCCATGCTAACAGGTATGTAGGGTATTAGGAGTCTCATGCGTCCTGGGTAGCGGCGCATGGTGACTGTGCAGCCCAGCTCACTACATACGGTTCAAGGATGCTTGCAGACCTTGTCTTCCGCACCTCCGGGCCCCAGAGAGAGTCTGCAAACATTTTATGGACCCTCCTGAGATTGTGATTTGGTGTATTAAGGTATTTCTTACTTCCCACATTTCTCTTAAATGCTGTTGCCATCATCGTCTGAGCCACGTTGGCGATCTTTATGAGGACAGCATTCTTCCTTGAACTGGAATATAAAATTTCTCCAGAAAATATGCAGTCGGGCTCCATTTCATAAAGTTAATTTACTTCACAGAGTTCTGGAAATGTTTTGGCCAGTGAAGTTTTTGATCTTTGATTAAAATGTCAGGTAATAAAAATATTATGTGAGTTGGGCCTATCTGAAATATAATCTAGACTACAGAGTATGGCTTTAGTTGCAGCTTGGAAAAGTTTGGCGAACTTATTATTTTTGAAGTCCTTCTAGAACGGAAAAAAAAGAGAAAAGGTCAAAATGAGAGATAATTTGAAAATTAATTTTCAAAGATTTAAATGTTAATTGAATTGTCTGTATGCTTTCCCTGTCAAATTCTTAATAGTCTTTGAAGTAGTCTTAGCTGCAGGGTTAATGTCTACACATTGAATTATTACATGGTTATAAAACCCAGTAACCTCTTTTACCTCGTTAAAATGGTCTGGAATGCTAAATTTGTATTTTCTTTTGCAAATACGAAGGGGTAGAAACGAGGCAAATCATTAAGATGTCAGCTTTAGACTGGGCGGTGTAGTGCTTGTCTTTGTGGGACTGTGAGGAGGGGTTGTGAATGCAAGAGCTGTGTTACATAGAGAGACCCTAATTCAAACACAGTACAATCTCATACAACTCAACACAGCAGCAAAAGCCAACACAGATGGTACTTTTAGTCAGTATTAAGTGCTTATTATTATTATTATTATTAGTAGTAGTAGTAGTAGTAGTAGTAGTACCATTGTGTGTCTCCATGTGAGAGTATATGTGTATGTGTGGCAGTGTGTGTATCTGTGTGTGCGTGCATACAGAGGGCAGAAGAGGGCTTCGGGTGCTGTCCTTTGTTAGCCTCTGCCTACTCATTTGGAGGCAAGGTTTCTTCCTGAACCTGACCCTTGTGGGATTTCTCTTCCCTTGATCACACTGAAGCTAGCAACCGCCAGTATTCCACAGGGGTTACAGAGATATACTGGGCTTGTTTTGTAGGTGTTGGGGTATGAAGTCTCATGTTCCTGATGGCATGTCATATTCTCTCTCTCCAGCCTTCTATGTCATTTTTGGTTTTGAAAGTCATCGTTCAATAGAAGTTAATGTTATATGGCTATTTACTCGTTCTAAGTGAAACATCTCATAGCTAAAGTGTGTTAACTCTTGCTTTTGCATGCATACATAATTATGTAGCACATATATATATGTGTGTGTGTATATATACACATATATACATATATACATACACACATATACATATATACACACACACATATATATATACATACACGCATATATATATATACACACATACATATACATATATGTATACGTACACACACACACACACACACACACACACACACACACACATATATATGGCTGGCCTGGACTGTAGTTTTAAAAGTCTTTATCAGTGGGCATAGTATCGTGTCTCATTTCTTAAGTCAAAGGACCGTTTCTCGGGATAGCTTGGGTATTGTGCAGTAAGTATTCTACACAGCTTCACATTTTTGTAATATGAGATAGCCATGTTAAAGTATAACACAAGAAAAAATATTTGACATTTTGAGACAAATTAGGCTTTAGGGTATGCTCTAATTTTAACAAAAACAAAAGCTATACTGTTTGTAGCCAGAAAACCACATATCTTGGAGTTAAACATGGAAAATGTTTATAGTGTTGTATAGTTTTATTACTACAGACAGAAGGAAATACTTTATGAAGTACCTTCCAGCCAGTGAGAAACTTTATACAGGCCAACAATAAAGAGGCATATGAAAATATTTCTTTCTTTAGTGAGAATGGGTGATAAAACCTTGAGATACTGAGACATTCACTTTTTAACAAATGGGGTCTTTTTCTGGCTTTTATGTGGAAGCCGACAGCTGGGCAATTGGAAGGCTTTGTGAGTTAGAGTTGTCCTTGATGAGAGGGCTTGCTGTATTCCTTAACAACCTCTCTTGCTTGGTGCAAGGCTAAGAACTCAAGTCGACACCCTGCCACAGTGGCCAGAAGTCACACAAATCAATAGTCTTTTGGGGGATGAGGAAATGCCATAGCAAACCTATGTGTTCCCTGTGGATTTTGGTTAGTAGGAGAGAGAACTGAACCTCTCCCCACCACCGCTGCAGACGTATGCACAGTTTTTCCTTATTTCCAGGGTGGTCAACTGGGAGAGCTCATTTATTTTCCCTGAAAACACCTCTGAAAAGTGTCTCTTCTTTATTTGTGCTGTTTTCTTAGCAGACTATTTTTTTCTCATGTCATACTTAAAATGACTTCCACTGCCTTATTAAACACATTTGGATGTCATTCATAATGTTATCACTATTGATCTAAAAAACGATAGAATGTTAAACTTGCTCAGGCAGGGCTCACAAGATGTCACTCTTCAAGTAAAACCAGAGTGACTTACTTCTGTTCCTTGTGCCATTTTGGTTGCTTCTATGAGTCTCAGTAATTTGATTATTTTTTAAAATTAACACTATTGAGCAATCATTGTGTGTTCTTGGTGTGTGTGTGTGTTTTCATGTGCATGCCTATTACACCTATGGACAACTTTGTGGAGTCGGGTTTTTTCCACCTTCCCTTGGCTTCCAGGCACTGAACTCAAGTCAGCAGGCTTTCATGGCAAATGCCTTTATTGTTGAGCTGTCTGTTTCCGCAAATGCTTATGAGTACTTCTGTCTCATACTAGCATGCCAGTATGATTTCCTTAGTCTTATAAGCTTATTTAATGCTTTTTAAATCCCAGTAGGTGTTAGAAAATATTACCTTTTGTCTGCAATCTAGGAGCTTTAGACTGGTCACTGTGTGACCCATCTTCCCATCACTGATCTCTGAAGGGTCCTTCATGCCACTCCTGACGAAGCCTTCAATGACTCCAGCCCTTATCCCTACATGTCATGTGGATTAATACCAGTTCATTGGCACACCATACAAGCTGTTGTGCAATGTGGTAAACTTCTGTGACATGATTTCTTTTGTGAGCCAGTGACGTTTTATTTTGTCCTTGAATAGACACTTCCCAGCTGAGATAGTCTTCTCCCCACCCTCACTTTTTCTGTCAAACCTCTTGTGCCATTATAAAGTGTCTTAAAGCCTTTCTGGGAAATATCCTGCATCCTCTCACTTAGTTCTTCAAGGGCTCTGCTGTGTGGCCTTTGTGGTGGTGTTGGGCATTTACATTTATCATTATTTTGGGGTTTTGCTTCAAGTAGTCACTTTGTCTCTACTAGACCCAACTCTTCACACAATATACTTTTGTAACTATTTCTTATGCCACTCTGTGTGTGTGTGTGTGTGTGTGTGTGTGTGTGTGTGTGTGTGGTGTATGAGGTGTGTGCAACGTGTGTTGTATGTAGTATGTACATGTGTATTGTATGTATTGTGTATGTGTGTGGTATGTGTGTTGTGTGTGTGTGATATGTGTATCTTTTATGTGTTGTGTGTGAGTATGCTGGTATGTGTGCTATGTGTGTGTGTGTGGTATGTTATATGTGTGTCATGTGAGGTGTGGTGTAGAATGTGTGTTGGGTGGTATGGTGTGTGTGATGTTTCTATGGCTTATATGGTATGTGTGTGTGGTAGATGTAGTATGTGGTATCTGTATATGTGTGTGTTTGTGTGTGTGTGGTGTGGTGGGTATGTGGTATATAGTGTGTGGTATTTTATATGTGGTGTGTGTGTGTGTGTGGTATGCATGGTATTTGTGTGTGTTGTATGATGTGGGTGTGTTGTATGTGTTGTGGTATGTATGTGTGTGTTGTGTGCTGTGTTGTGTGTTGGTGTGTGTGATGTGTATGGTGTGTGTGTGTGTGTGTGTAGTGTGTATGGTGTGTGTGTATTAATAGCTCATTAAGGACTTTCTAGTTTGCCTCCATCTAGCCCTAGAACAGACTTGCATATTTTACTCACCCAATATATATATCTGGATTTTTAGCGTATACTATTTATACTGAACATCTGTTACTTGATAATTAATTCATTTGTTGAGGGCTTTCATCTTTTTTGTTATGTCAGTAATTTTGATTATAATTAATGTAACCAGGAAGAATGTTTATTTTTAATGTGGAAATAATCTTTTCTTTAAATAGTGTCATCAGATGTTGATGCATAAAGTGACCACGCAGAAATGTCATATCTGATATCTATGTCCTGGCCTCCCATGATGCTCTGAAGATAACTAGGGGCTTGCAGAACCCCTGAACACTGCTGTCTAAGAGTCTCTTGTGAGGCTTTGCCAGTGCCTGACAAATACAGAAGTGGATGCTCACAGTCATCTATTGGATGGAACACAGGGTCCCCAATGAAGGAGCTAGAGAATATACCCAAGGAGCTGAAGGGGTCTGCAGCCCTATAGGAGGAGCAACAATATGAGCTAACCAGTATCTCCAGAGCTCCCTGGGACTAAACCACTAATCAAAGAAAACACATAGTGGGACTCATGGCTCTAGCTATATATGAAACAGAGGATGGCCTAGTTGGCTGTTGATTGGAGGAGAGGCCCTTGGTCTTGTGAAGGTTCTATGCCCCAGTATAGGGGACTGCCAGGAACAGGAATGTGAGTGGGTGGGTTGGGGAGCAGGGGGAAGGAGGAGGGGATAGGGGATTTTCAGAGAGGAAACTAGGAAAGGGGATAGCATTTGAAATGTAAATGAAGAAAATACCTAATAAAAAAAAAAGAGTGAATGGGAAATTACAGTGTAAATAGAATTGTCTGTAATGGCAAGAGCCACAAGCCCTGCCCTGCCCTTCATGTTTGTGCTTGTGCAAATAAACCATTTAACCACTTTTGGAATTTGATTTTCCAATCTTTAGATAGATTCATTCCATTTACTTCTTCCTCATTATATAAGTATACATAATATTTCAAATGTATCTGGGCCTTGTTAATTGAAGCTGGGCTACACAATTTTATCAGCATGGTTTTGCCTCTGCTTCTTCTAATACTAAAATATCCCCTAAGACCAATCTAATTTCTACCTCACAAGAAGTCTTTGGGTCTCTATTTACCTCTTTTTTTTTTTTTTCTCAGCATACATGTTCATTGTCCTCAGGAAAGAAATTATACCCTGCTGCATAGAGCTTCATCATACCATTCAACAGTACACACTTTACTAAGCAACAGGGCAGACCTCATTGCCTACATTTGAATACTGTAAGCTCCCAGTGTCATTTCAGAATATTAAGGCGTGCTCTCATGTGTGTACTTACCTTCTGACAATTGTTTGTGTTTTATTGTACTACCATGTTATGGTCTTTTATTGATGGTTTTGATTAGTATTATCTGCTTAACTGTAGCGACCTCATCCTATATACATTCCTAAGTATATCCTGCCATTGACTGTTTACTCAACTCATCGACTGATTAGCTGAAAGCTAAACACCATTTTAGTTGCTCAAGTTATAAAAAGGAAAGGAAACTGTGCTTTCAGCTTTTGCTATAAGACTGCAGTTCAAACCAAGTTATGCGAGGCAAGAAACTGTTAGACTTTTCTTTGTCCATACTTTGTAAGAGCAGAAGAGAGAAGAGAGGAAGACATTTGGACTTAGACATCAGAATGTAAAACTGTCACTAAGAAGGAAGTCTGCATGCTTTTAGCCAGATTTCTCCCCAACTCCTCCCCCACCCACACCACTCTTCCTAACAGGGTTTGCTATGTAACCCAGCTTCACATTTGTGCCTAGAATTACAGGTGATCAATTTAGACTCCTTATTTTTTGTCTGTCTGTCTATCTGTCTCTGTCTCTCTGTCTCTGTCTCTCTCTCTCCCTCTCCCTTCCCCTCCCTTCCCCTCCCCTCCCCTCCCCTCTCCCTTCCCCTCCCTTCCCCTCCCCTCCCCTCCCCTCCCCTCCCCTCCCCTCCCCTCCCCTCCCCTCCCCTCCCCTCCCCTCCCCTCCTCCTCCTCCTTCTTCTTCTTCTTCTTCTCTCTCTCTCTCTCTCTCTCTCTCTCTCTCTCTCTCTTTCTTTCTTTCTTTCTCAGATTATTGCTTGTAGTTTTGGCTAGCTCTTATCTTATAATCTCTTTCAGTCTCCTAAGGAAATCTTTGTTTTAAAATGAGAGTAGGGACCCATTTCTCAGAATCACTGTGAAGATTACTTAAGCTAACATATATTAGATGCCTGGCTTATTCTTTTTTTTTTTTTTCATTTTTTATTAGGTATTTAGCTCATTTACATTTCCAATGCTATACCAAAAGTCCCCCATACCCACCCACCCCCACTCCCCTGCCCACCCACTCCCCCTTTTTGGCCCTGGAATTCCCCTGTACTGGGGCATATACAGTTTGCAAGTCCAATGGGCCTCTCTTTCCAGTGATGGCCGACTAGGCCATCTTTTGATATATATGCAGCTAGAGTCAAGAGCTCCGGGGTACTGGTTAGTTCATAATGTTGTTCCACCTATAGGGTTGCAGATCCCTTTAGCTCCTTGGCTACTTTCTCTAGCTCCTCCATTGGGAGCCCTATGATCCATCCATTAGCTGACTGTGAGCATCCACTTCTGTGTTTGCTAGGCCCCGGCATAGTCTCACAAGAGACAGCTACATCTGGGTCCTTTCAATAAAATCTTGCTAGTGTATGCAATGGTGTCAGCGTTTGGATGCTGATTATGGGGTGGATCCCTGGATATGGCAGTCTCTACATGGTCCATCCTTTCATCTCAGCTCCAAACTTTGTCTCTGTAACTCCTTCCATGGGTGTTTTGTTCCCAAATCTAAGGAGGGGCATAGTGTCCACACTTCAGTCTTCATTCTTCTTGAGTTTCATGTGTTTAGCAAATTATATCTTATATCTTGGGTATCCTAGGTTTGGGGCTAATATCCACTTATCAGTGAATACATATTGTGTGAGTTTCTTTGTGAATGTGTTACCTCACTCAGGATGATGCCCTCCAGGTCCATCCATTTGCCTAGGAATTTCATAAATTCATTCTTTTTAATAGCTGAGTAGTAATCCATTGTGTAGATGTACCACATTTTCTGTATCCATTCCTCTGTTGAGGGGCATCTAGGTTCTTTCCAGCTTCTGGCTATTATAAATAAGGCTGCTATGAACATAGTGGAGCATGTGTCCTTCTTACCTGTTGGGGCATCTTCTGGATATATGCCCAGGAGAGGTATTGCTGGATCCTCCGGTAGTACTATGTCCAGTTTTCTGAGGAACCGCCAGACTGATTTCCAGAGTGGTTGTACAAGCCTGCACTCCCACCAACAATGGAGGAGTGTTCCTCTTTCTCCACATCCACGCCAGCATCTGCTGTCACCTGAATTTTTGATCTTAGCCATTCTGACTGGTGTGAGGTGGAATCTCAGGGTTGTTTTGATTTGCATTTCCCTGATGATTAAGGATGTTGAACATTTTTTCAAGTGCTTCTCTGCCATTCGGTATTCCTCAGGTGAGAATTCTTTGTTCAGTTCTGAGCCCCATTTTTTAATGGGGTTATTCGATTTTCTGAAGTCCACCTTCTTGAGTTCTTTATATATGTTGGATATTAGTCCCCTATCTGATTTAGGATAGGTAAAGATCCTTTCCCAATCTGTTGGTGGTCTCTTTGTCTTATTGACGGTGTCTTTTGCCTTGCAGAAACTTTGGAGTTTCATTAGGTCCCATTTGTCAATTCTCGATCTTACAGCACAAGCCATTGCTGTTCTGTTCAGGAATTTTTCCCCTGTGCCCATATCTTTAAGGCTTTTCCCCACTTTCTCCTCTATAAGTTTCAGTGTCTCTGGTTTTATGTGAAGTTCCTTGATCCACTTAGATTTGACCTTAGTACAAGGAGATAAGTATGGATCGATTCGCATTCTTCTACACGATAACAACCAGTTGTGCCAGCACCAATTGTTGAAAATGCTGTCTTTCTTCCACTGGATGGTTTTAGCTCCCTTGTCGAAGATCAAGTGATCATAGGTGTGTGGGTTCATTTCTGGGTCTTCAATTCTATTCCATTGGTCTACTTGTCTGTCTCTATACCAGTACCATGCAGTTTTTATCACAATTGCTCTGTAGTAAAGCTTTAGGTCTGGCATGGTGATTCCGCCAGAAGTTCTTTTATCCTTGAGAAGACTTTTTGCAATCCTAGGTTTTTTGTTATTCCAGACAAATTTGCAAATTGCTCCTTCCAATTCGTTGAAGAATTGAGTTGGAATTTTGATGGGGATTGCATTGAATCTGTAGATTGCTTTTGGCAAGATAGCCATTTTTACAATGTTGATCCTGCCAATCCATGAGCATGGGAGATCTTTCCATCTTCTGAGATCTTCCTTAATTTCTTTCTTCAGAGATTTGAAGTTTTTATCATACAGATCTTTCACTTCCTTAGTTAGAGTCACGCCAAGATATTTTATATTATTTGTGACTATTGAGAAGGGTGTTGTTTCCCTAATTTCTTTCTCAGCCTGTTTATTCTTTGTATAGAGAAAGGCCATTGACTTGTTTGAGTTTATTTTATATCCAGCTACTTCACCGAAGCTGTTTATCAGGTTTAGGAGTTCTCTGGTAGAATTTTTAGGGTCACTTATATATACTATCATATCATCTGCAAAAAGTGATATTTTGACTTCCTCTTTTCCAATTTGTATCCCCTTGATCTCCTTTTGTTGTCGAATTGCTCTGGCTAATACTTCAAGTACTATGTTGAAAAGGTAGGGAGAAAGTGGGCAGCCTTGTCTAGTCCCTGATTTTAGTGGGATTGCTTCCAGCTTCTCTCCATTTACTTTGATGTTGGCTACTGGTTTGCTGTAGATTGCTTTTATCATGTTTAGGTATGGGCCTTGAATTCCTGATCTTTCCAAAACTTTTATCATGAATGGGTGTTGGATCTTGTCAAATGCTTTTTCTGCATCTAACGAGATGATCATGTGGTTTTTGTCTTTGAGTTTGTTTATATAATGGATTACATTGATGGATTTTCGTATATTAAACCATCCCTGCATCCCTGGAATAAAACCTACTTGGTCAGGATGGATGATTGTTTTATGTGTTCTTGGATTCAGTTAGCGAGAATTTTATTGAGGATTTTTGCATCGATATTCATAAGAGAAATTGGTCTGAAGTTCTCTATCTTTGTTGGATCTTTCTGTGGTTTAGGTATCAGAGTAATAGTGGCTTCATAAAATGAGTTGGGTAGAGTACCTTCTACTTCTATTTTGTGAAATAGTTTGTGCAGAATTGGAATTAGATCTTCTTTGAAGGTCTGATAGAACTCTGCACTAAACCCATCTGGTCCTGGGCTTTTTTTGGTTGGGAGACTATTAATAGCTGCTTCTATTTCTTTAGGTGATATGGGACTGTTTAGATGGTCAACTTGATCCTGATTCAACTTTGGTACCTGGTATCTGTCCAGAAATTTGTCCATTTCGTCCAGGTTTTCCAGTTTTGTTGAGTATAGCCTTTTGTAGAAGGATCTGATGGTGTTTTGGATTTCTTCAGGATCTGTTGTTATGTCTCCCTTTTCATTTCTGATTTTGTTAATTAGGATTTTGTCCCTGTGCCCTTTAGTGAGTCTAGCTAAGGGTTTATCTATCTTGTTGATTTTCTCAAAGAACCAACTCCTCGTTTGGTTAATTCTTTGAATAGTTCTTCTTGTTTCCACTTGGTTGATTTCACCCCTGAGTTTGATTATTTCCTGCCGTCTACTCCTCTTGGGTGAATTTGCTTCCTTTTTTTCTAGGGCTTTTAGATGTGTTGTCAAGCTGCTAGTATGTGCTGTCTCCCGTTTCTTCTTGGAGGCACTCAGAGCTATGAGTTTCCCTCTTAGAAATGCTTTCATTGTGTCCCATAGGTTTGGGTACGTTGTGGCTTCATTTTCATTAAACTCTAAAAAGTCTTTAATTTCTTTCTTTATTCCTTCCTTGACCAAGGGATCATTGAGAAGAGTGTTATTCAGTTTCCACGTGAATGTTGGCTTTCCATTATTTATGTTGTTATTGAAGATCAGTCTTAGGCCATGGTGGTCTGATAGGATACATGGGACAATTTCAATATTTTTGTATCTATTGAGGCCTGTTTTGTGACCAATTATATGGTCAATTTTGGAGAAGGTCCCGTGAGGTGCTGAGAAGAAGGTATATCCTTTTGTTTTAGGATAAAATGTTCTGTAGATATCTGTCAGGTCCATTTGTTTCATAACTTCTGTTAGTTTCACTGTGTCCCTGTTTAGTTTCTGTTTCCACGATCTGTCCTTTGAAGAAAGTGGTGTGTTGAAGTCTCCCACTATTATTGTGTGCGGTGCAATGTATGCTTTGAGCTTTACTAAAGTGCCTCTAATGAATGTGGCTGCCCTTGCATTTGGAGCGTAGATATTCAGAATTGAGAGTTCCTCTTGGAGGATTTTACCTTTGATGAGTATGAAGTGTCCCTCCTTGTCTTTTTTGATAACTTTGGGTTGGAAGTCGATTTTATCCGATATTAAAATGGCTACTCCAGCTTGTTTCTTCAGTCCATTTGCTTGGAAAATTGTTTTCCAGCCTTTCACTCTGAGGTAGTGTCTGTCTTTTTCCCTGAGATGGGTTTCCTGTAAGCAGCAGAATGTTGGGTCCTGTTTGTGTAGCCAGTCTGTTAGTCTATGTCTTTTTATTGGGGAATTGAGTCCATTGATATTAAGAGATATTAAGGAAAAGTAATTGTTGCTTCCTATTATTTTTGTTGTTAGAGTTGGCATTCTGTTCTTGTGGCTGTCTTCTTTTTGGTTTGTTGAATGATTACTTTCTTGGTTGTTCTAGGGCGTGATTTCCGTCCTTGTATTGCTTCTTTTCTGTTATTATCCTTTGAAGGGCTGGATTCGTGGAAAGATATTGTGTGAATTTGGTTTTGTCGTGGAATACTTTGGTTTCTCCATCTATGGTAATTGAGAGTTTGGCCGGGTATAGTAGCCTGGGCTGGCATTTGTGTTCTCTTAGTGTCTGTATAACATCTGTCCAGGCTCTTCTGGCTTTCATAGTCTCTGGTGAAAAGTCTGGTGTAATTCTGATAGGCCTTCCTTTATATGTTACTTGACCTTTCTCCCTTACTGCTTTTAATATTCTATCTTTATTTAGTGCATTTGTTGTTCTGATTATTATGTGTCGGGAGGAATTTCTTTTCTGGTCCAGTCTATTTGGAGTTCTGTAGGCTTCTTGTATGATCATGGGCATCTCTTTTTTTATGTTTGGGAAGTTTTCTTCTATTATTTTGTTGAAGATATTAGCTGGCCCTTTAAGTTGAAAATCTTCATTCTCATCAATTCCTATTATCCGTAGGTTTGGTCTTCTCATTGTGTCCTGGATTACCTGGATGTTTTGAGTTAGGATCCTTTTGCATTTTGTATTTTCTTTGACTGTTGTGTCGATGTTCTCTATGGAATCTTCTGCACCTGAGATTCTCTCTTCCATTTCTTGTATTCTGTTGCTGATGCTCGCATCTATGGTTCCAGATCTCTTTCCTAGGGTTTCTATCTCCAGCGTTGCCTCGCTTTGGGTTTTCTTTATTGTGTCTACTTCCCCTTTTAGTTCTAGTATGGTTTTGTTCATTTCCATCACCTGTTTGGATGTGTTTTCCTGTTTTTCTTTAATGATTTCTACCTGTTTGGCTGTGTTTTCCTGCTTTTCTTTAAGGGCCTGTAACTCTTTAGCAGTGCTCTCCTGTAATTCTTTAAATGACTTATGAAAGTCCTTCTTGATGTCCTCTATCATCATCATGAGAAATGTTTTTAAATCTGGGTCTAGATTTTCGGTTGTGTTGGGGTGCCCAGGACTAGGTGGGGTGGGAGTGCTGCGTTCTGATGATGGTGAGTGGTCTTGATTTCTGTTAGTAGGATTCTTACGTTTGCCTTTCGCCATCTGGTAATCTCTGAAGCTAGCTGTTTTAGTTGTCACTGTTAAGAGATTGTTCTTCAGGTGAGTCTGTTGGCCTCTATGAGCAGACCTGGAGGGTAGCACTCTCCTTAGTTTCAGTGGGCAGAGTATTCTCTGCAGGCAAGCTCTCTTCTTGCAAGGCAGGTACCCAGATATCTGGTGTTCGAACCAGACTCCTGGCAGAAGTTGTGTTCCACTCACTAGAGGTCTTAGGATCACGTGTGGAATCCTGTGTGGGCCCTTGCGGGTGTCAGGCGACTCAGCTGGCAAGGTAGCCCGGGGCTCGAGTGGAGTGGAAGGGGTTTGTGCCCCAGATCAAGCCCAGGTAGCCTGCTTCCCTATGTACCGCAGTCTCAGGTTCCGCGCGATTGGATTGGGGCAGGCGCTGTGTTCCACTCACCAGAGGTCTTAGGGTCCCGTGGGGAGTCCCGTGTGGGCCCTTGCAGGTGTTGGGCAGGATGCTGCTGGCAAGGTAGCCCGGGGCTCGAGTCTCGAGTTGAGCGGAAGGGACTTGTGCCCCAGATCAGGCCCGGGTAGCCTGCTTCCCTATGTACCGCAGTCTCAAGTTCCGCGCGATTGGATTGGGGCAGGCACTGTGGTCCACTCACCAGAGGTCTTAGGGTCCCGTGGGGAGTCCTGTGTGGGCCCTTGCGGGTGTTGGGCAAGACTCTGCTGGCAAGGTAGCCCGGGGCTCGAGTCTCGAGTGGAGCGGAAGGGACTTGTGCCCCAGATCAGGCCCGGGTAGCCTGCTTCCCTATGTACAGCAGTCTCAAGTTCCGCGCGATTGGATTGGGGCAGGCACTGTGATCCACTCACCAGAGGTCTTAGGGTCCCGTGGGGAGTCCTGTGTGGACCCTTGCGGGTGTTGGGCAAGACTCTGCTGGCAAGGTAGCCGGGGCTCGAGTGGAGTGGAAGGGGTTTGTGCCCCAGATCAAGCCAGGGTAGCCTGCTTCCCTATGTACCGCAGTCTCAAGTTCCGCGCGATTGGATTGGGGCAGGCACTGTGATCCACTCACCAGAGGTCTTAGGGTCCCGTGGGGAGTCCTGTGTGGACCCTTGCGGGTGTTGGGCAAGACTCTGCTGGCAAGGTAGCCCGGGGCTCGAGTCTCCAGTCGAGCGGAAGGGACTTGTGCCCCAGATCAGGCCCGGGTAGCCTGCTTCCCTATGTACCGCAGTCTCAAGTTCCGCGCAATTGGATTGGGGCGGGCGCTGTGTTTCACTCACCAGAGGTCTTAGGGTTCCGTGGGGAGTCCCGTGTGGGCCCTTGCGGATGTTGGGCAAGACGCTGCTGGCAAGGTAGCCCGGGGCTCCAGTCTCGAGTCGAGCGGAAGGGCCTGGCTTATTCTTAAAACTGCATCAAAGTTAATTGTTTTAATGTTATTTCTTAAAACACAAGAAATCTGGAGTGCACTTCCCAAGCTCGAGTATTGAGTACTGGGACTATAGATGTTCAGAGTCTATCCATTTATTTTCTGACCTTAGTTATGTAAGACATTTTAAATTGAATTTACCAAAGATATTTGTCCAATCCTACAAATTTTCTCCTAACTCCAAGCACCAAAAGACATTGGGGAAAAAAAAGAAAAAAGAGAAAGAAACAAAGCTGTAGTAAGTCTGGTTAAAGCTGCTCCAGTCCGGAGGGGCTGACTTTTCAGGCTTTATCTGGCGGCACACTGGAGAGGTGTTCTTCTCATTGAATGTGTTTCAAAGAAAACATATTCTGATTTAGCCTTTAGACTGAGAGAACAAATTGTCCGTGTCTGTATTCATGTTTATACATAAACACACTGAAGTCTTGATACAGTAAACACCTGTTTTGGCACTCATCAGCTCTGCTGAGTCCATAAGGAACAGCCCTGTGGTCCAACAATGGGATGTCTGTGGAGCGGGGGAACACAGTGACATTGGGAAGCAAGTTCCTTGGCATGGAGGGAGAGTCAGGGGAGCACTCAGAGACCAGACCTGCAACCACACAGCTGCAGGGAAAACAGAAAACAACAAACAAAGAGCAAACCAAACGAACCTGAGTCTCTAAACACAAAATCTTGGCTTTGAGGGGCTTTGTTGTTGTTGTTTTTGTTTGTTTTGTTTTGTTTTAGTTTAAATATTGATGTGGAAACAGGATGAAATTTGATTCACTACATGTGATAACACAACACGACCTTTTGGGATCACTAGCACCAAAAATCACTGGGTTTATTGGTAACTTTTCTTGTTTGGGGCACATATTTCATATGGCAATTGTTGGAGCTAAAAATCAGCTTCCATCTTACCTAATAAATCTGATCTTTCTGACTTATAAATGTTTGAATTTTAAAATTGCATTTAAATGTATAGATTTGTCTGGTTTTTTTTTTTTTTCTTTTCAGGAGATTGCAATCATTGAAATAAACAGATCAGGAGTAATTGCAACACATGTCAGTTAAGCTTATAAAAAATGTAATACTCATAAAACTCACATACACACACACGCACACACACACACGCACACACACACACACACACACACACAGAGCATGGACACCTGTGTCATCATATTTAAATTGCAGAGAGAAATTCAATTTTAAATTAGTCATAATAATATGCTTTCAATGGAAAAATCATTGTTTATGCAGTGGATATTCTTTGAGTAATGAGCTACTCAGAATGATGTAGAAAACCTCCCAGGACCTAGGTAATTTCAGAACCTTTACTTGCTATGGATATGAGGCCTAGGTGTCTTCAGTAGGATTTATGACCTGACTTTCATGCATGAAAAAAAGCACTGCATTTTATTAGTTAAATTTAAAGTGGACATAAAAGTTGAAACCTAAAAGTTTGACGACTAACTTCGTTATTTCTAGTTGCTGCAAATATTCGAAATGGCAGATTTATACTGGAAAATGTTCGTGAGCTGAGTCAGCTGTTCCCAAAGAGATAATAGAGGGGAGTTAAAGAGCTGATTGCTGAAGTCCTAGGAAGGGAGAGAGGACTTTGGAGATGCAAGTCAGTTTGTAATGGAAAGATTATTTTATCTGGGAAGGTGACAAGACAGGGCAGGAAGGCTTGAGATTCTGTGCTGTAATTTTGTATCTACATTGTGGGGACCTAGGGACCCATGATTATGTATCTCAGGGTTGTCTTGTATGCAAAGCTTTGGGGGAACCACATTGACTATTAAAGGACAGACCCTGGTTATATTTTTCACCAAGGCTAAATAAGCCTTTTAAGATACATCATGTTTTCTTCAACTCTGTTAAATAAGAGAATCACTGTTAATATCATCTTGTCTTGGAGTCACGAGAACACTTAAATAGAGAAGGCTGCCGAGAACAGGATGGGAAGCAGAGACTGCTGCAAACCAAGCTCTCTTGCTACACTTGACAGACATCAGTCCTAGATGCATAAAGGTGGAGATTACCTTCCATTTTTGTTAGCATAGCAAAGGGGTTTTTCTTTTAAATAGTTGTTAAATCGGCATGCATATGCTGCTGTGCCCAGAGCTTAGAGAACATTAGGGCACATGTATTCTTAGACAATCATTGTTTCCTTTGGGCCACCAAAAGTTGTGGCAATAGCATGCTGGTGTTTTTCGTATGTTGTCATTAGCAGCTACACGTGTATAATCTACTCGCGTGGTCTTTCATTGCAGAAGCTTTCTTTTTGGAATACCGTGATTCACTTAGTCATATTTCCAAAGTTTATCTTGTTTTATTTCTACGGAAAAGCACAAAAACTGACAGCAGAATTGATTAGCAGTTAATGGCGCCCACACACAGTCCCAGGTCCCTCTTCCTCTCCTTGATGAGTGAGATGGACTGTCCACCTGGAGGAAGATGGGAAGACTCTGTCTCATGGTCTTGAGAGGATTGGTTTGAGAAAACAATAAAATTCCAAGTCAACTGAAGACAGCAACAGTGTGCACGCATATATACAATAAATAAATCTGCTTTTAAAAAAGAACAATAATAAATTGAGTTCTAGACAATTTATTTCCTGTTGTTTAAAATCAGGCACTCTACTTCATCAGGCATATGAATTCCAGGGAGAGAATGTGGCAAAAACTTTTTACACTAAACTATTAGTACAGGGCAATGACATACCTGTCTTCGCCTCCCTTCACTGGTAGCTGGTGCCAAAACTAGGCAGCAGTTCATGGAGTCGGTGGTTGATTGACACAACCCGTGGGCTGCTTGTGCTGGAGATCTCAGTCCATTCTTGGCTAAGTCAATGAATGTGCACTAGGTTGACCTAGTATTGGTTGTATCCTACCTGCTTGTCTCCTGGTCTCACTGAGCATAGTGATACATGAATTAGATCCACTGATATTCCTGGCCTATTACAGCACATTTATTACTTTCAATCTTTAATGCTTTTAGAATATTACTAATTATCCTGTAATACAATTCAAGATCTTAAAGCCTCTGATCTCTCCATGTACTTGAATGTACTTGAATGTTGGGTTTTGAAATAGGGTCTCATTCTGTGTCCCATGCTATTTAGGAATGCTTACAGAAACATACAGTTAATAATGAGAATAGAAACATTGAAGTCAGAGCTCTGCAGGGTCCTATCCTAGGTCTATTTTTGAAGGGATTTATTAGTTTATAATACTTGTCACGCTAGTAATCGGTTATCATCACTCTTTGCTTATGGATAACTTTTGAATTATCTTGTTAAAAGTCCCACCAATAGAATCAATAAGAAAACCTCTTTATGGTACTGACATCCTAAATGCTCCCGTCAGACACCCAAGTCATTGGCCAGAATTTCTGGGTCAGTTCCCTCTTCTAGCAGGTATGGGAAATGAGCATTTCTTTCCCAATCCTTTTGAGAACTGAACACCAGTAAAACTTGTATTGATGCTCTCAGTTCAACTCACCCGACCTTCCCTTTGTCATTTTCTCCCCTTTTAATGAAATTAAGATTTGTGTCATAGTTGCTGTCCTGTGTTGTATACTTCATCCTTTTTTTTTGCTTACTATGTATTTATTTCTCACCAATTTGTATGTTTTCTTAATATACTAAGCCTATTCATAGTTTTGAATTATATTATTAAAGGGTTTAAAGAATTCCCTTAAATATTTTTCCCCCTGTACAATCTCATTTTATTACTTCATTGACTGCCAGCATTTTTAGACTTATACTCCAGAGTTCTCCATTCCTCGTCTCATACATCTTTTCTATGGATGGTTTGGAACAAATATTCTGGCTTTTATTACGTTCTGACCATTTGTCTGTCTGGTTTTTGGAGTGTCTCAGTAAGTATGCCAACCTGGCCTAGGACTGATTATTCTCTACTCTGACCCTGTGTGCCAGGATTATAGTCTGCACAGCTCTTTCTGTTTCTTCATTTTGTTTTATAGTTGTATTATATAAATGAAAAAATACCCATAAACACCAAAAAAGTGATTTGGTTAGAGTTCTGTAGTTAACCTCCCGGGTAGGAATCTTATTGACAGTAACAGTGTATAAAAGGTATTAAGGTTTTCATCTTAATTTCTCCTTTACCAAATAAGTTCAGTACTAGACCTCATTTTTGTTTTACTGAAAGACTGACAGACACAAGTATTAGTTATTCACCTCATTATTTTGACAAATTTGACTTAAAGAAGGAAGAGTTCATTTTGACTTACAGCTAAAAGGATACCATTCTTGCTGGTCTGTATGATGGTGTCAGGAGGGTGTGGCAGCAGATCACATTGTGTGTGCAGCCGGGAAACAGAGATCTCTCTCTCTCTTCCTTTTGTTTGTGCTGCTTTTGGGATGTGCATTCTCACCTCTACTGACCTCTACTAACTAGATAATTGTTATAAGCATGGTCCTATGCTAACTTGATACTCTAAATCAACTGCCACAAAAATATCAGTATAATGTTTTGTCTCCTAGAACTTTCTTTCAGAATATTTATGTGACATTTCTCATATGCACCCAAAACTGTGGGTTCTGTCTCACTTTGTTTTTCTATTACTCTGCTATGTAACAGATCATGACAATCCCTAGTAACATAGAACTATAGCTGTTTGGTGGTCTCACAGTTTTTGTGAGTTAGCAGTTGGTAGAGTGCATCCAACACTGAAATGGAGCAGATGAGGCAGGGCTAGCTTGGAATCTGTCTCTTTGGAAGCTTGGCCTTGTCCAATGTGCTAATTGAATTTGCTAATTTGGGTTTCTTCATAGTTGAGGAGTCAGCAGATAGTGCAATAGCTGAGTGTTTCAGGGAGAGCTCTGCAGTGAACAAGGAGAGAACTCTCTGCCTTTTATGTTGTGTTTATGAAATCAGAGGACTTGGCCTACACTATGGTCAAGAACTCCAGGCTGGGCAGTGTGTATGTCAGGAGTGCAATACATTATAAGACAGGGTTATTACTGTGGTCATCTTTGGAAATCATCATCTTCCCTCCTTTGATCATAAGCCAATTATAGTACTGTAGACAAAGCACTATTATTGTTACTCTCATTCCATTATGATATACATTTGCCATCCAATGTCTTGTGTTTAAGGCAAATACAAGGGCAGGTAAGAGGTAAATGCCCTTGAGTACTGAAAAACTGAGCTGAAGGGTCTTGTGAGCACCTTTGAACCAACAAAACAAGCTTCCTGCTTTCCACACACTCACATTCCGTGTTGGACCACTGTGGGCAATCCCTATTGCTCTTCCTGATCACAGGGGAAAGGGAGCCTTAGCAGTAATCTGATTGCCGTATAGCCATTTGCTTAATGAGGCTCTGTCCTTCCAGACAATTGTTCATGGTGACTCTTGGCTCTTGACCTTGTGCTCTGGATTCATCCTTTTGGTTATGGATCTTTTTCCAAGTGTGGGCTGTGTTTACTGATGACTCCATTTCTTTCTATGCTTGAGCATCTGAGGACCCAAAGGGAACACTTATTTTAACATTTTTTTCTTTCAATTCTAAATAATACTATTTCCTAACAGTCTCTAGGGTTTCTTATGTATCAATTCATAAGTCACTGTATTAGCTAGCAACTCACTCTATTAGCAAAAAGTGATGTGCCCCCAATTTAGAGATAATTACTTCTTTATCAAAAATCCTTCAACGTGAGGGTGCTGAAGTAATGGCACTGTAGGATTCTGAGTAGCCCCTTTGAGTATAGAGAGTCAGCTCTTGTGTCTTTAAGAGTCTTGGGAGACCTTGTAACTGCATTACAGCACCTGAGTCCCGACTCACACATTCCTAAGTGTAATAAACACTGTTTTAGTTACTATCTCCCCTTTGTCTTCTGTTGATGCCTAGCTCTATCTAGTCTGACACTCACTGCCATTCTCAGTTTTGTTTTTGATGTGATAGAGGATGCAGACAAGTTTTGTTTTTAACCTAGCAAACCTGGTCTTTATTTTAATTAGTGCTTTAAAGTTGTGCTGAAAACTATACAGCTTTTTTTTTTTAAACTTACCCAGCTCTATCCATGACTTAATGAACTAAAAGAAAAGCCAGATGTTCTTCCTAAATTCTGCTTCAACATCTTTTTAGCTGGATACCTAGAGCCCATTAGGTACATATTCTGTCTCAAATATCACCAGGATGAATTTAGTACTAAATTTTGTGCTACTCTAAAAGATGCCCCACCTTTTAGTGTCATCGCCTGGAGGCAGAACCAGGAGGGGTTGAAGCAGCAAGGAGCTGTCCAAGCATACTGTGACTCATGGTAGATGCTGGTTTCTGTACTTGGTAGGTTGGTCTTTATAATATCAGAGTATCCTCTGGAGAGGAAGGCTGTTCACATGGTAGCTAAAACTTTCCAGCGCTGGGTTCTGTTGAATAAGGTGTGACATGAATCAAATTTTATGATCTAGTCTTGGAACTCATAGAATGTCACATTTGCCATGGTCATAAATTCCAAGATGGAATGAGAAGGGACTGACAACCCCCCTCTGTGGGAGGAGTCTCCAGGGCACGCTGTAGTTGTAAGAATGTTCTGGGTGGGAGAGATTGATTTTTTTCATACCTTTAAAAGTTCTGCCATTGTGATGGGCTTAAAAATGAGGATTCCAATTTGGAAGAGTATGGAAGTGGTCTGTTAGGAGAGGGGAGTAGATATATCAAATACATTAAATGAAATTCACAGATAATAAGAATATTTTTAAAAATCTACCACCTTTCTTTATATCCAACTTTACAAATTACCTAAAGTTGGTGTAATGCTGATGCACTTGATTTTGTGTTAAAAGGAAAACCTCTTACATCTTTACTTTTCAAAATCAAATCTTGTTGTTTAAACATTCAGTCAGCTTCTATTTATAACATCTAGTGGTATCCTTCCTTTTATATTTTTCTCTTGAAAACACCCAAATAATGATTGTGGGTGGCACATCTTTTAAGTTATATTAAGGTCTTAGCCACACAGAATTTATGAATGGTAATAGTTTTGTTTGGCTAGCTACTGGAAAAATTTAATAAAAGGGAGAAAACATCACTTTAAAAATTACACCTCTTCCTAAAATTTACCTATGCATGGCTATTTTGTGAAGATCTGAGTGATTCTTAAAATTAGTCTGGTAAAGAATCAATAGCCACATGAATAACTCATGAATATGAGGCATGGAAACCCCATTTAGCAGGAGGTTGTGACTGTGCTTTTCTTTCTTTTTTTATTAGATATTTTCTTTATTTACATTTCAAATTTTATCCCGTTTCCTTATTTCCCCTCCTAAAGTCCCCCTATCCCATCCTCCCTCCCTCTGCTGACCAACCCACCCACTCCTGCTTTCCTGTCCTGGCATTCTCCTACCCCGGGGCATTGAGCCTTCACAAGGCCAAGGGCCTCTCCTCCCATTGATGCCCAACAAGGCCATCCTCTGCTACATATACAGCTGGAGCCATGAGTCCTACCATGTGTGCTCTTTGGTTGGTGGTTTAGTCCCTAGGAGCTCTGGGGGTACTGGTTGGTTCATATTTTTGTTCTTCCTATGAAGCTGCAAAGCCCTTTAGCTCCTTGGGTTTACTCTCAGCCACACCAGCCTAGCTGATCTTCTATCCCTAGTGTTATGTGGGCCACATGTGCTTTGGCAAATTTGGGGCTATTCTGGATGTTTAGTCTGCACAGACTGGACCCTTTCATTGCATCTTAGTGCCTTGGATTCTTCTTCACTTTTAGCAATAACCTTACCCAGCTTGCTTTTGAAAGAATGTAGCAGCATTTATGATCTAAGATCCAGAAAATGGCTATGTGTGTGAAAGATGTACATGACTTCTCTGAGCTTTCAAGGGACTATGCTCTGTGCAGCTCTCTGAAATGAATCACAGGTGACAGAAATGAATAAAGAAGCAGGGTAAATCATCTTAGCTCACTATAATTCTTGTACCTAAGAAGTCACATATCTTGGCTATTGGTGTGGCTCCTGACAATGAAAAATCCAGTCATCCCAGAAAAGAATCAGTGTCGCCAGGGGAACTAAGGTTGTCAGCTACAGTTTTAACACATTCTAAAGTCAGAGTGTTGTATAATCTAGTGCAGTAAGTTAGGATGTAACTTAATAGTTTAGTCCAGGCCATGCTCCTTGTCGTAATGAAAATCCTAGGAATTAGTAAATGTAATATGAATGCAAGGAAAGTTGTTGGTGTGGTTTTATTTATTAATTGCTAACTGATTTTTAAGACTTTTGAATTATCTTCAAGCTTATAGGCAGTTTGAGTAAAACATGTTTTGGGTGGATGTCTAAAAGATAACCATCGGGTTATCTTGTATTGCATTGACTGGATGACATTTTAATTAATTTTCCTCAAATAGTTATATCTTTTACCATGATAATAGGAGATCTAAGAGCCGCTGCACTGGGAACTTGCAATAGTGAAAGCAGGTTTTAGTTGATAGGTCTGTTCCTTGGGATGTGACCCATACTTGATATTTTTAATCAACAATGTCAGATTTACTCTAATCAATTATGAACACTCAGAAGGAGCAATTCTCTATAATGTCGTGTGCAACCATGGTTCTGGATATTTGAGAAGTTGAGACTGTAGGATTGTTTGAGCCTAGGAGATCAGGGCTAGCCTGGGCAACATAGTAAGATTCCATCTCTGAAAAAGAAAGTCATAGTAAGGAAAGTATATTTTGTGTGTGTGTACTCTTTTTAACAGAAAGTTATTTACAAGTTATATTCTAGAACTCTACACGAAGATTGCATAAAAGCCTTGAGTTAACACATTGAACAATCCAAAGGAATCAGTTTGCACCTAAATTATTTCATTATTTTAGAAAAATAGTCAATGATTTATATCACTTTTATTCTGAATGACAAAGTGGTTTAGAAAGAAATATATTCCTAAGGTATAATGTTATTTTCAAGCAAATGTCTAGGTAGAGTTTAGATAATTTGGGACATAATAAATTGTATGTGAAACTTTTATCTTTCAATGGGCAGTTACATCATTGAGCTAAAATCTTAATTTCTCCTATTGGCGTAAATTAGCATGTCTCAGCTGGACCCTCTCTCTGGACCCCCAGAGAGCTTCAGAGTATGCTTACATCTGGGATCACTGCATTGACTCTGGGCCTGCTCATTTATGGTTATGACTCAGATATCTGCGTTTGTGAAAACCTTCCAGGTGGTTTTAATGTACTGCACATGTAGGAGCCACTAGCTGTAAACTGCATCATCTTTCAGCCTCGTGCATTGGACTGTGTTCTTCTACTCGGCACCTCAATGGGGTAGATCTTGTCCTGAGTAAACTGTCCATGGGCAGTGGCTTCTCTTTGGAATGCTTTTTCTTGATATCTTCACATAGCTGACACCTTCTTGTGCCTCCATGGGTTCAGCTTGAGGCGAACCTTTTAAAACACAGCATTGTGTTTTACTTTTATTGTTTTATGTTTTGCTCTGAGATATTATCATATTATTTGATTTTTTCTCCCACCTGTAATATAAACTCAACGAGACATGCAGCTAGCTCAACATCATTTTCTGAAATCTTAAAGCCACTTCGATTACAGTTGTCACTAAAGACTTCTGGATAACTGAATATTATTTTGGATACAGAGCTGGTTGGTGGTGGCACACACCTTTAATCCCAGAACTTGGAAGGCAGAGGCAGGTAGATCTCTGAATTTGTGGCCAGCCTGGTTTACAAAGAAATTTATTCTGCACAGAGAAACTCTGCCTTGAAAACCAAACCAAGGGCTGGAGAGAGGGCTCAGTGATTAAGAGCACTGACTGCTCTTCCAGAGGTCCTGAGTTCAATTTCCAGCAACCACATGGTGGCTCACAACCATCTGTAATGGGGTCTGATGCCCCTTCTGGTGTGTCTGAAGACAGCTACAGTGTACTCACATACATTAAATAATTAAGTAAGTAAATAAATATTTTTTTCAAAAAAGAAAACCAAACCAAAACAAAATGCTGTTACCTAAATGATAGTGCTAACATGTAATTATATTTTTCATTCCTCCAAAACATGATGCTTGATCATACTCTAAATGTTACAGATCGAGAATGAAATGAGCATAAATGTGAATCAACAGAACATTAAAACCTAGAAAATATGGACAATCTATCATTGGACACCTAAGGGCAGCGGTCATGAGCCTGGCTTAGCTACGGCCTCTGGAGTTTCTCTCTTCAATGACCACATTTTGAATCTTCCTATCACCTGTAACATGCTTAACGCTTGAATGTTTCCCTGGCTTTCTCGTTAACTAATGATGGGTTTAGAGCCTAGCCACATTCTCTTTCAAACAGTCACTTTAAGCTTTATCTCCAGCAATTCTATCTTTTTTGTGTGCTATACCTTTGCTTGTATTGCTTGGGACATGCTGACTGTCAGGACTACCTCCTTGTCCTTACAGAACTCACTGACATCAGAAGAATGTATCTGTGTGGCCAGCCCCATCACAGACACTCAGGACTGTTAACTGAATGAAAGCATGAAATAAATACAAACTTTTTCATAAGAACTATATTTGACTATACTAGGCTTATTTCTAAGAATTTATGCTTAGCATATGTTATCCTTGATGGCTATAAAAATAATAGAAGAGAGAAGAGGACACATAGTTGGGGGTTGGCGGGTTTTAGGAGTTGGGGAAGGGTGCTATGATTAAAATACAGTGCAAAAAATTGTCAGACAACTAATAAAAAATTTAAAAAAGAAGCATTAGAAGTGGTAATTAAGGTTGAAGAAATGTGCTTGTCGGCAGTGTAAGTCAGTCAAAGTAGTTTTTAATAGGACAGTGCAATAAACAGGGTTTCCCAAGCCAAGGAGTGAAGTGCGATGTGTGCACTCTTAGGAAATTAAGACACCAGTACTGGAGTCAATGAGTCTGCATTTGGCAGCGGACTGACGGGCAGCTTGTCAACTGAATAAGGATTTCACCGCTCACTTGGGACTTTTTATATATTATTTACTAATTTTGATAAAGTTTTCAATAACTGCTATTTGGACAGATGCATTTTCCAGTAACACCTGACAGGTTTTCAAATGTAGCTTTCCATTGGTATTGATTGCTCAAAACCCCCATGAGGATTTTCAGCACTGTAGTTGAACATTGATGCTCCACCCTGCCACTCAAAGACCGCAATATCTACATGCATAAATGCTTAAACTTCTCTTTAAAGATGCTCTGATAGTTTTATGGATATAGCTTTCATGTTTGAAGCATTTAAGTACATCTTAATATCACCTCACAGTTGGTTTTGTGCTTCAAAAGCTCAGAAGCACTGCATGTGTAATTCAAAGATTGCCATCTGGTTGAAATGGCCACATTTTTATTGCCTTATACTTTTTATACTACTAGGTCCCAGAAAGTCATACCGACAGATAGAGTAGTGTGAAGACTTCACTGCTGCCAGCTTGTGAGATGTAGGAACTTCTATTCTTTTCTTTCGCTTTTTCTCTCAGGAGGAAATATACCAGCTCAAGTGAAGCAATTTTCCACATTCCTCAGAGGAAAGCAAGAAACCTTGGTAAGCCATCAGAGCATCCAGGCAATATTTTTTCCCAGTTTGCATTTGCGCTAACACGTATTTGGATCTAGTCTTGTTCTAGCTTAAAACACACCCCCTAGGAGTGAAGATTAAGTAGGGGTTATTCTAGGAAGAGCCCCAGAAGTGTGGAAGTGCTGTACATAGCATTTTAAGTGAATGTATGGTGTGGAGGGTTACTGTTACGGTAAAGCATGGGGTTTTTGTCATGGGCACCAGGAAGTGAAGCTGAAAGTGTCAGACTCATTTGTGAACAGGGAGAGGCCTATTTGTGAACACTGAGATGTTTGAACCTCTTGCCATCTAGATGGTACTTAGTAACAGAATAAAAAGTTGATGAAGAAAAAGAGGAAACATTGTTGGAGGGACCAGCCTGGGGTCATTTCCGTTGTTAAGATTATGTGAAAGTGAAGCCTAAATGTCAGAAATGAAAGAAAGGGGGCAAACTCTAGGTAGCTTTTAATGCTTCAATTTTGATTTTTTTGGCCAATTTCAAGTTCAATACACTCCAAATTGGAAGTGTTTGTTTTATCCCCCAAGAATTAATATTATGCCATAAGAAAAAAATATTTCTACTGAGATATAAAGTATCTTCATACAGCTGGGGGCTGTATGTTTTGTGAGATTACCTGAGTTGAGATGGTCTCAATCTTTGAGAACATGCATTGTTAGCTTCTGTTCTTTGAACTTCAATTTCTCTCTGCATGAAGCCGAGATTCATGCAACTATCCTTGTTTTGAACATAAAATGAGATAATATTGGGGATTACTGATCTTCAGCACATAAAGAGCTATGCAACTGTGTTACTCAAGTTTGCACACCACTTGGAGTTAGCCAACAACAGAAAGGTGTTATTCATTTACCTAAGATCAGAGTGAGTTTTCTGTACTTAGAAATATTCTCTCATATTGTCTCCTGGTATTTTTAAAGTGGCAAATGTGAATAGCACTTGTTTGCTTTCCTGAATGCAAACATTTCTCTAAAATAATTATTGTATTCAGTTATTTAATACAAAAAGCCTGTAAAACAAAGTATGAACAAGCTAGTTAATAATACACTGAGCTATTTATTAATGTGATTTTTATCTTTCATTGGGTCATGGAAAAATAAGTATTCATTCTTCCATGTGGTACTTCAGTCATCTGCCTTCAGCCAAGTGTCAACACCGTTCGTGTTGGTTGAGGCTGAAACACACAATGAAACCGAACAGAGGGGAAGGGCCAGAGCGCCTTTGCTCATCATATGCACCTGTTCCATGGCATCTCATGAACGTGTCCAGGTAGTCTTAAATGCCTTGAAAACTCGGGAGATCACGTCAGCTCACTTCTCATCCTAGTTAGTACTTGTAAATATATCATAGACATTATTATACACAACAGTATTCAGCTCTAATGAAGTGTACATCTATAAGACAGATTCTCCATCTTTATTCTTTTCATTATTCATTGGTCATGTTTGACTACATATAAGACACTTTTTGCTTTTGTTCACCAGGAGAACTAATTTTAAGAAATTAATTTCTCTTTGAACCAAAGAGAGTAAGTAAAAGACGGCTCATTCATTTCTTACTAAAATCCGTTTTCTGTTGTTTGGGGGATTTGTTGCTCCCTCTTCCTTTTCTGAGCTATCTTTTGATTAGAAAGCACCGCCCTTGATTAATGATGGCTCTCAGGTTTGCGTTTTCAGTTCCCCTCAAATGAAAGCATGCTTGTTATGAAGTAGTAAAATAAACGAGTGTTGTTTTTGTTTTAGTTTCACCCATGAATTATTAGACTTAATTTATGTTGCTATTTGCACTGCCGAGTTGAATTTAATCACCCAGTGATATTTTTATGAGGCTGCCAGATGATTAATAAATAATTTTTTAAAACTGATCATACATTGGGTAGATGAGCTTTACCCGAAGAACTGGTGTTATTATTCCTGGGCTGGAAGAGGAAGGGCCGGCTTGGCTTAGGGAAAGCCTCATTGTTTTTCCTCCTTGAGCTGATAGAGATCTTTTTCTGTGGGGGGTTTCAGGATGCCCTCAGTGACCTTTCTGCTGCTGAAAGGGACACCTGTGCTTCCTCTGAGGTTGATCCCATTTCGCTGTAAAGTGCAGAATTATTTTTTTTCTAAAAGGAAATATTCTGTTAAGTTAATGGATATTAGGGAGGGGAAGATCTGGGTTGAGATGGGGGAGGAGAATATGATCAAAATATATTGGATATATTTTTAAATTAAAAAATAGTAACAGAGATTAATGGTATGTTTCTAATGATGGGTTTGCATACATGCACGAAAGTATCTTCAGATGAGTCAATTCTAAAGAAACAGGCATCAAGGTTGGAAGGATGGCTCAGTGGTTAGGAGTGCATGCTGCTTTTGTAAAGGACCTGAGTTCAGTTCCCTGCATACATGTCAGGCAACTCAGAAATGCCTATAACTCAAGATTTCAGGAATTTGCTTCCTTTGGTCTCCACTGGTACCTGGACTCATGTACACACAGTCAGTTTCTCTTTCTCTCTCTGTCTCTCTGTGTCTCTGTGTCTCTGTCTTTCTCTCTCTCTCTCTCCCTCCCTCCCTCCCTCCCTCCCTCCCTCCCTCCCTCCCTCTCTCTCAACATACACACCCACATAATTAAAAATAATACAAACAAGTCTCAAAAAAGGAACAGATATCAAGAGTTGAGCGATGACTTTATGATAAAAAGCAATAGCTTCCCAACAGACCAGGTCATAATCACCATCTGGAGAGCCTTTTGACATCTAATTTCTATTTTGGACCTAATTTCTATTTTTCAATGGTAGTAGACAATATTGAATTAGTTGGAATAATTTTAATAACTTGTTATGAAATGGCTACTTTAGTAATATTTCAATAAATTTTAAAAATAGGAAATGCTTGAAATTGTATTGCAGATAAGTGTTTACTATGTTTAACAACACGTTTTAAAAACGTCCTTCATGTTAGTACCATTTTATTCTATAAATTCATATATTATATCAGAAAGTAATATCATCTTGAAACTAGGGTGTGGTTACGAAGCAAGAAGGGAAATTAGTAGTATACAGGAGTAGCAGCAACTATAACGGTGACAACAACAATGTCCCTGACGCTCTTTACTGCTGCAGGCTTGCTAAACTAAGGACAGTTGAGCTCATGTCTTATTCTGCTTTAGTTTGTTCTCTCTGTTGTGGAGTTCAGAACATTTTCTATTTGTTAATGGTAAGGTGCTTTATTTTGGTTTGGCCTTAGTTTGTTGTGCTGTCAAACAAAAAGTTAAAAAGGGCACACTTTCTTTGCTATGGCTCGCTTATTTAGGGCCCTCTTTCATCTCCATTTACATATGACATTGTTCCAGTTGAGAAGAACAAATGGCCTATTTACAAATTGTGCAGTCAATATTTCTAAAACTTATAATGGATTGGTGCTCAAATAAAGGGCAGCAGTAAAGGTTAGTAGGCTTATATGTGATTTTCCTGTGGGGTCCTGGGAACACAAAGTACTTATTACTTGAGAACAAAGAACCTTAGAGTTAAAGGTAAGTCACCATGTCTATGATACGACTAATAATAGGTCCCCAAAGGAAAGAAAAGGGAGAAAACATGTTCATAGCCTAGTCTTAACTAGGTGTATTGTGTGTTTTCTTCTTCCTGTCATTTATATTAAAAGTCAAACACTCTCAGCTGCAAAATGAGTAGAAGCTTAGATTATTAATGTTCTGCCTGTAGCTGTTTGTCCTTGATATATGTTTCATTCCTTTATAGGGTAGACAAATTTGTATTGTTCATATCCAATTAAGTTTGTCAACAAAATAGTTCAAAATTATTCATTACTTAGCTTTTTCTGTTTTTCTTTTTCTTTTTTTCCTTTTTCTTTCTTTTCTTTTTCCTCTAGCTTCAAGGGTGCATTAAATTTAGGCCAGAGTGTAAAACCTGCTTCCTAACATTATCTTAAACCTGAACTGTGATACATAAATAACAATTCTAATCTAAGCATTGGTTTGTCTACAAGTTTGCATATCAAGTCAGTGTTGATCTCTATGCAAAGTCAGCTTTACAAGATGAAAATACACTTGTTTGGTCTCTATTTCCTGAAATATGTAGTGGATATCTAGTATAGAAAAAGATGCTCAAATATTATTAGCCACTATAGAAATGACAATGAGATTGGACTTCAGATTTCCTAGTTTCACTATGTAAAAAGAGAGGTAATTACAGATCTTTTAAGGATGCACAGAAATTCAAAACCTTATATGTTTGTTGGTCATGCTATGAAATGATGCAGCCTATTTTGAAAACAATTTGACATCATTTTAAAATGTTACAATACAGAATGAGTTTATTCCCAAGCAATTTGGTATTCACCAAATATTAATGAAAATATAAGTTCAAGAAAAACATGTTCACGTGTATGTGAGTGTTCATAACATCCTAATTTGTAATGATTCCCAACTCAAATGGAATCCAACTCAAGAGTCCACTGGCTAAGGAATGAGTATGTGCACTCTGCCACGTAAGCAGGATGGAATGCTATTCTATAGCAAAATGAAATGATCTCAAAGACTCAAACACGATGTTGATCCCAGTTGAGTAACTATGAAGCAAAGGCATAGTTGGGACTCACCATCCACCTTGAGAAGTGAGCACAGGCTTGACACCTTCCCCTCTGGTAAATTCCGTTTCTGTTGCTATGTTTGCTTGTTGCTTTAAAGCATCAACCATCCTTCTCTCTCTTTGATGTGGGCAAGGCTTTCAAAAGTATCATGTTGCTGTTGTCTGGTTTTGTACGTTGACCTCCCATCCCTTGTGAAACAGCTTAGGCACCAACGCATTCTCAGATAGCTCCTTCACAAAGGACAATTCATGGTAGCATGTTCATACTTTTTACATTGCACATGCTAGTGGCTGCACCATCTTGATCCTCTCTGCTTCCTGTGTTGAGTTTCAGTTTCCGCCATTGCTGGATTCTTCTGAAGCACTTGGTGTTGCTGACCTCGCCCTCCCTCCTTACTAGTGCAACTCGTGAGCTATTCTTATTCTCCTTGGGGTTTTGGTGTGTTGGCATCTCTTCCTTGGCAGATCCTTAAGATACTGATTTTGCCTGACTTCTCACTGAGAGAGTTCTTGACTGTGTTAGTACATAGCTGGCCACTGTCGTTTTTAGCCCTGTATCCAACAATTTCTGTGCATTTGTTATAATCAAGACTCACTTTGGACACTTGAAACCCATGCTGTTACTGGGCTTGATTTCAATTGGGCAGAGAACAAAGTTCACCATTTTAGGGAGCATTGCAGTGATGGGCTTTGCTGAGAAGGTGCCTATAGGAAGGGCACTCAAAAAGGTGAATGCAAGTAGACGTTTATGGAGGGAAACTTTACCAAGGGAAAGGTGTGTAAGGAATATCCAGAGGGTAAGTTGTCACAGTTGAGACAGAGATGGGGTTGTAGTGGCTACTGTGTAAGGCATACTGATGGAGAAGATCAATGGATTTCAGACCATTGCTTCTACTGAGTAAGATGAGACAATACAGAGGTTTACCAGGAGAGGAATGCAATCAGGGTAGTGTTTTAAGTAAATTCTCAGGCTTCTGTCAGGAGATTATATGATGATGGTGTTTGTATAGCAAAAGAACAGATGTTTTCCTGCATCATAGAATAGTATATTTTAACATCTACTGAACATGTTCACTAGGATTCAGCACATACCAAGTTCATTGCATCTAAAACTAAAACCATGCTCTCTCCCCAGGGCTCTGACATGGAGTTACTCCTTTTCCTGTAACCCGGCTTGACAAAGCCCAGACTTTCCGAAGAAGAGCCAGCTTAGTCTTTTCAGAGGCTTTTTACCTATTTGTTTGCCACGTTGAAGAGAAGGCATTTTAGTCCTTTTGAGTCTCCCTCCCCCCCAGTCTGCTCATCCCTTCTTTTGCACCACCTTTTAGTACTCCATATTAAACTTCTCTTCATTCTCTGAGAGTAAGTAGTTCAGAAGGCTCATTTGGTCCTGCCTGGTGTGTCCCACATTCTTCCTGGTCTGTGGAGTATGTGTTCTCAGTTAAACAAGTGACACCAAGGCTGTATGTGGTATTATAGTCCAGTCACAGACTGCGGTTCATTGACAATTCAATGACTGATTTGTTACGTGACTTCTGTCAAGCCACCTAATGACTTAGCTTTATTTTCTTTATGATAAAAACAGCAAAATCATTTAGGGATGCTTTTAGTGCTATAATATTTCTAAATCCCTTGTTAAACAAACATTGCTCAATAAACAATGTCACCTCCCGGCGACACACTTCAACAAGACAGGCAAGAGGCTTCATACTGTTTATACTTTACATGGGAGTTCATTCTTCTTCTTAAATAAAAGATTACATGTAGGTCTGTGCCTGTCTTTCATGTGTGTGTGAGTACAGATACTCCTGGGGGCAGCAATGTCACTTAGAGCTAGAGTTAGAAGGGATAATATGCACCAGAAATTGGCTTTGTAAGCCGAAGTCTACTCATCTGCAAGAATTACAAGGGCTTAGCCATCTCTCCAGTCCAGGGCTTCGTTCTTTGTGTTGTATAATTCTGTTCATTTGCCACTTGCATGACCTCATGCTGTCATTCCAGCATTCTAAGTGGTTGCACTTCTAGGAGAATCTTCTTTGGTGCCCTTTACCCCCACTACCCCCAAAACCTGTAACCCAGGCAACCGTTTCTCGGTCCCAGATGTCATGCACCCGGAATCACATGCAGTGGCGCTGTGACATGAGTTCTTTTCACTTAGCAGCTGAGTGGGTCGTTTTCCTGGAGTGCCTGCCTGCTCAGCATCTCCTTCACCTCTGTTACTATTGACCTGGCTAAGAGAATGCTTTAGTAGTGGCAGCATTTCTCTTGCAAAAGCAACCACCCACCCTCAACCAATCCTAAAATCATACTCTGCTGTGATAGAATGTTCACCACAGTCCTGGAATACTTAATAACTAAAAAAAAATCAATACATTTAATTTTATTGAAGAGACACATAAAACATACAAAAGAACAATTAAAAAACTTTTCATTGTGTGTATTTCATGAAAATTCTCTGAGGAAGTGAGATAGGTAAAAGGTGAATAAATTAAAATATAAAACAATTTTCAGCTGTCAAGTGGATGTCTATCTTTACATTTCTGAACAATTAATGTTTTGAAATTACTATTGATTGTGTGTTGTTGCTGAATTTTATTTTTAAAATGTCATGATTTCCAAAACAGTAAAAAAACAAAACAAAAAAAAAAAACAAAAAAAAAAAAACCAAAACAACAAAACAGTTTTATTGCATGTACTCATGCTACTATTGCTTAAAATTATGGATATAAGCTTGGTGAGTGTGTGATGATTACAGAGTTTTCCAAATTCTTTTCTTTGTGATAAGTATCTGAAGCCTGGTGGTCTACGTTAGACAGAAATCCCATGTTTGCTAATATGATTTTTATTGGAGTCTACACCTCTTCTTTCTCTACTGCCTGGTTTCCCTAAATGCTTTGTCATACCTGTTTGTAACCCAACCAGAAAGAGCTGATGGCAGGCGCAGGTGCGTGCTGTCGCTTGCTGGCCCTTCCTTACCCTGGTGTCCTGTCTGTGTACCTTAGTAACCTTGCTGGAGTCTCACATGATAGCTGTGTGTTGTAGTGCATGCTGAGTGGGCTTCTGCTTGTTCCGGTTCCTCACTGCCTTCCTCTCTCTCCTCTTCCTTGGCTGAGGAATGTACTACCCAGCCATTAACCATTCCTCCAACTTATACAATAAGGTCTTTGAGAGTAGGAATGTTGTGTCTACCTTTAAGTCTCTCCCAGCAGTGAGTTAGCTAAGTGAAAATGTTAATTGTTGAGTCAAGCATGGGCGATTTGGTATCAGTGGTTCAAAACCCAGTTGTATATAACAATTTTAGGCATTTTACTCATAACAAATTTATTCTTTTATATTAATTGTTTGCCTGTGAATTTTTGTTTTGATTTGTGTTTTTGAGATAAGGTTTCTCTCTGGCTGGCCTGGAACTCACTGTGTAGTCCAGGCTGAACTCAAATTTAGAGAGAGCAGCCTTCCTCTGAAAGGGATTGAAGATGTGTGTGAATATATATGCTTATGGGTAAGGCCAGTTTGCACATGGAGATGAAGCTAAAGATGAGTTTAAGAATCCCTGTCCAGGGGGATGTTGACCAGCCTCTGAGTAGTAAGGAAGGCTGGTGGTTTGGGTTTTGGCTCTGCTACAACAATGTCACATGACCCCAAGTAAACTAACAGCCTAGCTAAGGGTAGCTCTCTAAATTCCTGCACCATATTATTTCCAAAGATTCCTTCATCTGGTTTAATCAAGAAATACAATGTAATAAAGCAAACAATGAGTTATTGCTGGCAAAAGCATGAAAAAACAGAATAATATATCTTCTAAGCATTTCTAATATAAGTATTATATAATATAGATAATGGGAAATGTATGTTACTTATAATCTACATATTGGGATGGCTTGGCTTATCCTTAATCTAAGAGCCCAAAGTAAAATAATTCAAATTGTCAGGAGTGTAAATCTACAAGTCAGTATAACATGTTGACTCACATAATGTTTAGATTACATTTTACTTTCACTCACCAAATACATAATTTATTTGTTTAATATTATACATTCCAATGCATTTCTATCATTCGGCAAGTGAATATAGGAAGAAAAAAAATAAGGTCTCTTTGGCCAATTACTCATTCCCTGAAGCATTTTTAAAATAAGAAGCAATATTAAAACAATTATGAGACTGCTTTCTTATGATCTAGGTCATTCATAATATATATATAACCAAGTTTTGCAAAGCTTAATGGATTGGCATTTAGGTAGGAATTTTATAAAGGTTTAAGATGTCATTGTTTGGACAAAACAAAGGCAGTATTTCCTCTCTTGTCTTCCCCTCCTCCTAGCCTACTTCTCTCCACCTGCTTGAGGAAAGCTGTATTTCTTCAGACAAGCCTCATAATTGCCCCTCTGTGCCTGATTTGGGGCTCAGGAAAGGCCCATAGCATCTGTAAAGCTGGCAGCGAAATGGTATTTCCAGGCAAGCACAGGGTTGCTGGGTAGTGAGCCAATCCACTGCTTTGTCCGAGCAGCTGAGAACCTCGCCGGAGTATTACCACGGTGTTCAGTGACACAGACCTGTGCCATGGGCAGAGAGAGCTCTGAGCAAGTGTGAGGGTCAATATTTATAGACCACTACGTAGCTGCCTTGCCGAGACACACGGAGAAACACGCGGACACGGAGAGAGCCAGGCAAGGAAGAAAACAGTGGCGAGAACTTGAATTTTGAGCATTTTTGTTCTAAAAGGAAATTTCTTTCTGTCAGGTTAACTTCGGCTGAATCACAACCATTTGGCGCTGAGCTATGACAAGAGAGCAAACAAAAAGTTAAAGGAGCAACCCGGCCATAAGTGAAGAGGTAAGGGATTAACCAGTTTAGGCTGGCTTTTACTTGTAAAGCCCACCTCCCTCCCGGTTGGCTGCTCTGCATCAGTGGGCAGAGGGCTGTGGGGCTTGGTACAGCTGTGAGGAGGGGCCGCCTGCTCCCATGAGTGTTCTTGGAGGCGGTGGAGGTTTGTGGACTCCTGTTGAGAATGCATGGCACTTCTTAGTGTCCCGAGTATGGGTGGGTGGCAGCCGCGCTCAAACCCTGATTTCATGCTCTCTCGGCTATCAGACTGAAGCCTGCCTGTCCGTAACTTCCGATTTTACATGATATAAATAGTAAGGCGATAGCGTTAGTTAATTTTGTGACCTAAAGATGGAATGTAGAAAGTTCACGTCAACTCGCAGAGATGTACTTACTAGACAGTATCAGAATGTGGGAATAGGGGATATGGACAATATAGGGTCTTTTTGACAGAACAAAACTTCAGTAGGCAGCTGACTGAAATAGTTACTACTACTTTGGGAAGAGATGAGCCTAGAGTGACAAGAATAGTTTTCTCTGTACAAAGTACCAAAGGCAGAATGTAGGAGGCAGCCCCTGTGCTTGTCCAGATGACTAGCAGTTGGGTTTTTATGAACTGTGTCCCTTTTCGTAATGTTAAACCCGAGTCAGCATCTCTGGCAGTGCATTACACGGGTGTTTTCCTCTTACTGCAGGTAGCAGGTCAAAGGCTTCTCTGTGTGCGTGTATGGCTGTGGTATGCTAGACTGTGCTTATCTCTCTGATCATTCTAAATGCAATAATACTGAAGGACACAGGAACTACTTTATGCTCTGTGCGTTGTTGTTTAGAGCACTCATGAAACCTGTATACTTTTATTATTTATGTCTACTGTATGTGGTTTCAGAAGTCAGTATTTTGCTTCTCTAGAAATAAGGCATTAAGTTCGTGCAAATTGACTAGCAAATTAATGAAAGTTTCCTTGTTTGATTCTTAGCTTGTGGAACTACAAACAAATGCATGATATTTAAACATTTTAGGTTATTTATGTTCTAGGTGATTTTGCGTTCCAGTGAGGTTTTTTTGTACCACTGCTGTATGTATTTAAGTTGAAAACAAAACTTATTCTGCCATGGAATTTAAATGATAGTCCAGTAGAGATATAAGGGAGAGCTAATACGTGGCACAGGTTGATATAGGGTTAACATACAGAAAGGATCTAGTTTTGAAATATGATGGGCCGTATCAAAATTGCAGCTGGAATAGCTCTAAATGAAAAGTGAGTCTCTTTGAACAAGACCAAAACTTACTGGTATTATTGATATTTGATCTTTTTGTGTAGCCATGACCGATCTGGTACTGGGTGTTCATGCTATACTAGTCTCCACCTCAGCTTCCTGGTATGAAGTGTCATGACCATACCCAAAGTGCATGCATTATTTTGGTAGGGGTGTCTAGAGAGGGTTTCTCTGTGTCACCCTGGCTGTCCTGGAACTGGCTCTGTACACTAGGCTGACCTTAAGTTCAGAGATCTGCCTGCCTCTGCCTCCCAGAGTGCTGGGATTAAAGACGTTCTCCACCACTGTCTGGCTGCATAATTTTAAAAAAGGTTTCAAAATTATCAGTTGCAGGATATATATATATAGGCTGTTTCCATATTCTACCTGTTGTGAGAAAGCATTCCTGAACGTGAATTAGCAGATGTCTCTGTACTAGGATACAGAGTTTCTTGGGAATATGCCCAGGCGTTGTAGGCCTGGGTCATGTGACAACTGTCTCCTTTGCTCTATGAGGAACCTCAGCACTAATTTCTACCACTGTGACTGTATCAGGTGGCATTGCCACCAACAGTGGACAGGTGTTTTTCCACATTCACACCAGCATTTTTTTTCAAGCTTAGCCATTCTGAATGGAGAAAAAACAAATCTCTAAGTACTTTTAATTTACCTGATTGGTAAGGAGGATGAATAGTGAAAATATTCCTTAGCTATTTGTATTTCTTCTTTTGAGAACTCTCTTTTGAGTTCCATGTTCTATATTTTAATTGGGTTGTTTGTCTTTGTGGTATTTGTTGTTGTTGTTGTTTTTTTGAGGGGTTGTTTCTTTGTCTAGTTTTGGGGGTTTGTGCATTCGTTGGGTACTAACCCTCTGTCAGCTATATAGGTGATAATGATTTTCCCATTCCGGAGGCTGCCTCTTCACTTGAATTATGTCCTCTCTACAGAACCTTTTTAGTTTCATAAGGTTCCATTTGTCGATTATTGGTCTCAATGCCTGTACTTCCAGAGCCCCATTTAGTAGTCCTTTATTAATTTAAAGGCTGAGCTAATCCACCTATTTTCTTAAAGTTTATGTTAACATTTAATGCTTGGTTTCCTCAAAATCAGTGTGTATTTTTATTTGTTTGAGAATTTTCCCTTCAGTTTGAGAATACGATACGTGTCGTTTATGTTTTATAATATTGTTTATTTTGAAAGCATACCGTGGTGGATCTAGATGGGACAATGGAAACTAAGTCCGCTAATGAATTTTTCTTTGCTACATGGTGAAGATTTTGATTTCTTCTGCATTAAGTGTTCTCTTTGTTTGTTGTTGTTGCTGTTGAATGCATCATTTTTATTGAACCCTTTTTTATAAGTTTTCTTTTCAGTCCTCCTTATAACTTTGTCTCTGAAGTTCCATGTTGACTCTTTACTGAAAGAAAAAAAGCATGAAAAATAAGTCAGAGAAGGATTTTCCTTCAAGTTTAGGAGAAAAGAGTAGAAATTTTGGTACTGGTTGATAATGCCTAAAATGGGCTATATTTGAGTTGAAGACTAATTGAGTATTTTAAAACTTGAGATACTTTCTCAGTATTATTTTTGGCTTTTGATAAATCCTCCTATTAATTGCTAATCACATTTCTAAATACCATTTTTATTAGGAATATTATAAAATATTGAGAAACATGGAGTCTTTTGCATTATGCATCCACTTAAGCAATATTGAATTAAACCGTAAATATGAATTAGACACTTCTTAATGGGCCCATCCTCCCAGTCCTGTTTTTCATACCGCACATCATCTACCACAGCATGCTTGGTGGAGACTGTCGACACTCTGATATACAGCACATTCCTGCAGAGCTCCTCCCACCTGGCTTTTCAGTGTCCCCAAAAGGCCATGATTCTTGGAAGCTTTGAGCTTTTCTGATGTTGTTAGTTCTTTTGTTCTATACTCACCTTCTGCCTCTCCTTCTGGAATGTTACCTACATCTGTCCTGCCAACCCAGGAAGCTCATGGGTTGGTCTAGCCATCCATCAACCTTTGCCACAGCACTTGAGGAACCTCAAGTTACAATGGTTGTCTTGCATGAGACATTAAATGTATTTTTAAATAGCCCCTTTGTATTAACACTGTTTAAAACATCGATTACTCTAATGGACAGAAAGCTTGTCAAGAAGGAATAAGGGTAGTAACCATATTGTAAAAATATTTTGCTTACTTTTTTAGTATCAATTATATGGGAGAGAGAGAGAGGTAGGGAAGAGAGAAATTAATCATATATGATCATGTATAGTGAACATACCCACACAAGTATGTATTTGTTGTAAAGACATACAAAATAACAATGACTAGCAAAAATAAATCCAGAATATATCGACCCCAAGTGTTTGCTCAATCATATTGGTCAAATCTGTCACAGTAGCTGATAAATTGCTTGTGCAGTGCTGAATGCCGTGATGTCGTAAAGGATTTCCTCCATGGACAATAGCCCCCTTCCCAAGGGCCCAGTGCTCCAGGGGAGAGTAGGTCTGTCTTGTGTTTGGGAAAACTAGACTGGCAGGATGGAGCTGCTTTCAGTGGTCCCAGGAAAGGTGTTCCTTCAGTAGTATTTACTCTTGCAGAGTTAGCTAGGGACTTTAGGAAATAACACAAAAGCATGGCCGAAGAGTTCTCCAACACGAAAGGTGATACTGCAGTTAAGGCAGAGGAAGAATTTACTTCTCAAAATAGAAATGTTGAAAGAAAGGGAAGTCAGTGTTTAAAAAAGTTGAGAAATAACAGCTGTTCCTTTAAGCTCCGAAATTCACTAAAAATAAAAATTACTTTGCATTTAATTGTGTTTTGTTTACGCAGAATGCTTAAAGTACTTGTCTGAGCTACTTCATATTTACCATTGACAAACACCAACCTTCACGGACAATTTAGAGCAACTGAGTTTTCCCAGTTCCAAGTGTTTGTCCTGCTTGGTGCTTTTGACAATTGTTTTCACTACTATGTTAGCCTTAAAAACCTCTTGCAGACATTAAATATGACTCCTGTTTGCTTAGCCTTGACTTGTATCTGTCTGCGGAATGAAAACAATATTGGTATTTTCAAAGGAAAATGTAGTGACTTTTTAATTGCTTAAAATAGACCATTAGTCAGTTGAAATTTCTTTTCAGATAGATTTTTTTTCCCACATAACTGTTCTGTGGGAGAGACGCTTGACCTGGAAGAAATGCCATTTCTAAAAGTTTACAGGTATAATCGTTATAGCTCTGTCTGGCATATCAAATGATATGAGACGACTGGGAGAAGAGAGGTTTCTTGGATCATGGGTGAGGCCATGTACCTGCTTCTCATTAGTCAGTGAAGACAGAAACACAAGCTTGTCTCAATATAATCTCAAAGACTACAGCAAGACCAAATCCCTAAACTCCATCCCTGCCGCTGAGAGAAGGTCAGAGAACTTTGTGGTTGAAGTGTGCAGGAAGTTTCTTTGCCTTTTGTTTCTTTTTCACCAAATCGATATTTGTTTTATTTTATTACATTAGCAGCTTGCCTTACCAGTCAATATTTTCTATAATTATGCACGGTATGCAATTCGTAAAATATGTTAACTTCTAAATTGGAAGCTTTTTATGTTAAAGATGGGCAAATGTATGAGAAATTTTGTCAACCTTGACAAACTTCATTTTCAAGTATATAATTACAATGTAAATCACAAAGGAAAGAAATCCCTACATTTAAAGATAGAATATGATTTTTTTGGTCTGATTATACTTTTTCTATATTTATTCTACATATTTTATTTAAAAATTAATTTGTAAAATTCTATGTTTGAACTGTATTAAGCTTTGTATTCTTTCTTATTTCTGAAAATTAAATCTTATAATTTCTGTTCTCAGAGGAGCTAAAGTACTTTTTCACTCATAACTATACTTAAAATATTTTTGGAATGGCATTTTCTTCTTTTCTCTCCTGGTTTTCCCATTTTTCTTGGTAGTACATCCCACAAACATTTTTCTTGCTCCAAGAAAATATGGCAAATACATGTAAAACAAAAGTAATAAAATGAAAATTATTTTTATTGTAGCTTAGGAAATCTAATAGGGAAGTGAACAGCTGTATCATTTATAACTGCTTTGAAGTTGATTTATTTCTTGAATTTTGGGGAGGTGAAAGCTTTGAATAAGATTAAAAACCATGTTTTCTAGAATAAAATGAATTCTGTCTATAACTTAAAAGAAAATACATTTTTTAAAAAATAATTCAGGCTTCATCAATGAGTTAGCTAGCATTCCTTTTCAATATCATGGAATAGTTGAGAATTATTGATATTAATATTTCTAAGGAGTGGTAGAGTCAACAGTGAATCCATTTGGGCCTTTACTTTTAGCTAAGACATTCTGAAAAAAAAATTACTCAAATCTAATTGGTGGTTATAGATCTGTTTCAATTTTTCTCACCTTCACTTAATTTGGTAAAGTCATACACATCCAGAAATTCATTTATTTCTTTTTGATTTTCCAAATTTGTGAAATATGTTTGATCAGTATGTCCTTAAGATTTTCTGAATTGTGTTGGTATCTGTTATAACAGGAAAGAAGCTTATATGATCATCTCTATTATGAACATAAATGGGAAAATCTCAGTAACATAGTTGAAAACAGAATCCAGGACACATGAAAACATATTATTAAATATGGTTGTGTTGACTTCCTTCCCCAAATCCTGGGATGGTATAACATGCATAATCCAGCAAATGTAATTCTTCATTTCAGTGAACTATAGCTAGCACATGATTCTTTCAGTGAATGGAAGAAAGGCTTTTAACTACTCCAGTATCCTTTCATGATTAAAAATCTCTGAAGTGAATAAAAGAAACACATTTCCACATTTTGAAGGCCATATATTGCAAACCTATAGCCAACATTTTCCTAAATTGGAAAAAACTCGAAGCATTTCCACTAATGTCGGGTTACAAGGAAAGGTGTCTAGTTTGTCATTTGTTATTCAACTTAAAATTTTGGAGTCTTCTCTACAATACTAACATACAAAGAGGGAAAGAAGTCAGCATACTCTAATTTGCAGTTGATACAGTTCTTTAAATAAGAAACTCTGCAGACAATTAAAAAAAAAAAAAAACCTCTCAGTTCTGATGAACACCTTCAGTAGAAGATGCTAAGACAGAAAATTAACTCACTAAAATCAGTATCCTTCCTGTAAAGTGGTAACATGCTGAGAAATAAATCAGAAAAGCAATTCCATGCACAGCTGCCTCAAATACAGTAAAATGCCATAGAATAAACCTAACTAAAGATGTAAAAGTCCCGTATGATGAAAACTCTAAAACACTGAAGAAAGAATTTGAAGAAGATCCAAGAAGATGATGTATCACACAAGCAGAAAAACAAAGAAAGAAAGACAGACAAACAAAGAACACTAACAAGTTTATGACCCAAGACCCATAGGCTTATGGTCAACACTGATTGAACTCTACCAATTGGAGACGATGGTGATGATGACAATGACGATGATCAGGACGATTATGTCTAGGACAGCTCCTACTGCTTAATGGTTACATGAAGTTGAGGTGTCTCAGAGGGTATCAGAGGGGAGTAGGAGGTTGATGTTATTAAAAAAAATAAAAGTATCAAACATGATTGATACTTTTATTAGTTCCTTGATTGTTTTATTCAATATGTTTTAATCATGTTTACCTACTCCCCAACATTTTCTTCAACTGGCACCCCTTCACTACTTGCCTGTCTTGTGCCTTTTAAAGACCACCTTGGTCTTAAAATATCCTTGCATATGCAATCTGTTGCTGGAGAATGGTTGACCTACCATGGGCTACAATTTTCCTTCTCCCTGCAGCTAATAACTGCCAATAAATCAAATTTGGGGTGGGATTCTGTGCTCAGTTCTTGTCTCTGTGTTAGGATTTGGTCTGGCTTGGCCTGCACAGGTTTTATGCATGATACCAAAATTTCTATGAGTCCATATGTGTACTTGCCCTACTGTGTCCAGAAAATAATATTTCTTGATAATCGTCCACCACTTCCGATTCTTATACTTGTTCCACTTTCTCGTCTGAAGTTATTCCTGAGTCTTGGGAGAAGGGATGAGGCTTATATATTCTTCAAGGACTGAGGTTTCTGCAGTCACTTAGTTTTTGCACGTTGGTTAGTTGTGAGTCACCTTCTACAGTAATTAGAATCTTCTCGGATGAAGGATAAGTGATTCACTAATCTATGGATATAACAATACGTCATTGCATGTTTTGTAAGTTTTCCTCACTCCTATGACCTGTCAAGTCATAGAGTTTTTAGTCTAATATTGGTGCCAGGTGTGACTCTTATCCTGTAATGGCAGAACTGGAGTTCAGTCAGAGATTGGTTGGTTATTGACATGATGCTCACGTCACTGTTGCATAAGTGGGCGTCTCCTGCTAGGTCAATCACTGTTTCAGCTTGCAGGGTTCAAGACTGGTGGTGCTTCATTTCTTCTTCTGGTAGCTTGCATAGCCAGCCCTTCCAAAGCCCAGGGTAAGCTAACTCTTAGAGACAGAGCTTTCAGGTTTTTCTCTGCTTGACCTCATCATGTTCGATGAAGAAATAACTTAAAATGATTATCAGCTGTAGGTTCAACTGGGTCGTACTATCAAAGGTTTCCCTGAATAGCCAGGGCCTTGTCATTGCTATCTGCTTACCTCAGCCCGCCAGGTGCTGGTATTACAATTCTGCTTTGCCATGCTCACCCATGGAGAAGTTGTTTCATGACTAACTGAATATTAAGCCCAACCCCAGCCTGTGACTGTGCTCTTGTCCTTCCAGTACCTTTTAGATTACTGAAGGAAATTCCATGACCTTCGAGTAAGCACACACCTTTGGATTGCTGCCTTTTTGCTCTGGGTTTAAATTGCCCACTTTTAAAATCTTTTTTTATTTTTTTCCTGAAGGTACTTACAATTCTTTTTGAAATCTGTACTAATAAAAGTTATATTTATTTTGATTTTTATTTTCATTACTGCTGAACTTGAATTTGAGGGGATTAATTAGTTATGCCAGTTTTTTCTTCTGTATCTATTTATGCTTTCTGCAGAGGTTGTATTACTCTCTTTTGTTTACAGTAGTACTCTTTAAAAGATGAAATCAGATAATTCCGAGTCTAAGTGCTCTTTGGAGCCCCTTTCTTAGCAACTGCATTCATGTTCTCTTCATTACTTTAAAAATTCAGTTTCTTTGTTTTGAAATCAAAACACATCCTGGGATATCTTTATTTTCAGAAGTAATTAGAATTTTCTTCATCTCCATCGAAGCATGGAGAGCTCTTTCATATCCAGAAATAGTAAAGTTGAATTTAATCACAGCCACTATGGTCCACAAGGACTTTATTAATCAAGTTTCTTTGTTTATACCTCTGTGGGATCATTACCCATTTCCATATTCTGTGTGAGGCCATCTTTGCTTCATGATCCTAAAGTCCTGTTTTAAATCTCTGTGCTGCCTTTCAATTTGTATTGCATTTACACTTTTATAAGTATGGACTAAAAATATGTTTCTTGTTAAATGACACTTAGGCATTAGAACACGTTACAGTAGTTGCATTGGCATGGCTCTTGAAAAGACTGTAGACCAGAGAATATACATAATGCTTATATTAAAGAGGACTTTTTCAGAAATATTATTTTTGTGAGAAATTATACAGGAAAAATAGCTACTATTAAGTGTCTCCCTGTAAGCTTAGGGTTGGGGAGGGGGGTTGGAGACCCCTGCATTCAGGTCTTTGGAATTGTTTCTGGAAGACATAGATATTTAGAAGGCCTTTCTTTCTGTTGCAGTCTGTTGTGTCAGACTCCTTGTAAGGTTCAGTGTGCAGGGGCAACTGCCTCAGTGGTACATTCCTGGCTGTTTATATCGTGTTCATCTGGTCATCAGGAAATAAGATATTGATAGTGACATGATTTCAGTTTCTTAAAACTACAAGTATTTGTCAAGGTAGAAAGTCAATTAAAAGTCTGGTGAGGTTTTAATAAATTGCTTCCTTGACACATTTTCCTGTTTGGTAACTGTGTTACTGGTGGTAATTGATGCCCAAAGCTGATATGAGATCAAAGTCTGATTCACAAATCCACCTGGATGCATGTAGAACACATATCTGGCCAACTGTCTATGTCCTGTTTTTGCTGTAATACTAACATACTTCATGTATTTGGGCATTTCTTTAGACACATTTATCTGGGATAAGCTATGACTAGCTCTGAATCATGTACCAGCTGGACAGAGCATGCTGTCAGTCCCTCCTGTTGTCTTGCAGGTTTAGATGCATTTGATTATTCTGATATGAGGTTTCCTGTGTGCAGTTTAACCTTTACCTTCCTCTGCTCTCTAGGAACTTTATTTGAAAGGATGCGAGGCAGCAAATGACATGAAAAATGAACTTTATTTCTACATCAAGTTCAATAATCTCTTGCCCTTTTTGGAGATATTGAGCTAGATATTGAAGAAATAAAAAGAAAGATTACAATGAAGAAAAGCTCTGTTGATTTTCACCATGATTGTTTTGGTCCTATATTTAGAAGAAATAACTTAAAATGTTTACCAGTTGTAGGTTATTTGAAATGTTTGTCATTGCAAAATCAGTTTTACACTATTTCTCTTATTGTGGTGATCCAAACGTTTTGCAGTAAATATGTGTATGCATTTCATGACCAAGAAAGATTCAGTACAACTGGTGAAGTAAGAGTTTAAAAAAAAAATCCCACATGTTTTGGCCTGGCTGCTTAGTTCTAAAATTTTGCCATCTTCTTCATGATATATGAAACAGTAAGTAAGTAAGTAAATATTCATTTATATCAAGGTATACTAGGAGAAATAATTAAGCGGCCAAAGCACATCATCAAAAAATTCTGAGAATATTATCTAACCTCCTTTCTGCAAACTGAGAAAAGAATGTCATGATTTTAGTGGGAGAACACTTGTATGGAATGAAGGGAATTGGTGGGAGTCTACTTGGAGAGCGACAGGGTTATCACACAGAGATTTGAACTAGAGTGTAAGGTAGAACTAATACTGTCTTAGATGTTTGCATAAGCTGTGTTAGTACGTAAGCACAGAGTCTTTAAGGAACACAGGGCCATTCTAAGAAACTTCTGAAGACCTGAAACTCAGAGGGGCAAGGTAAAGTACTGAGAGTGAGATGTGTACATTTATATGAACTGTGTCAGCATCCTGATTCTCTTTACCCCTCTTCACTCCATCCATCTGCCAAGCCATACTATCTGCTTCACCTGTAATGCCTCATCTACATAGGCCATCATGACTTCCACAAAGCCCCATGAGTCTTGAATGCAAATAGAAGACAAGATGTTTTAACTCCGTCTTTTTGCAGAACACAGTGTTTCAAGCTAATTATTAACAACATGCTCCTTGTTATTGTGCAGGTGTTCCTAAGGTGGATTCTCGGAGTGTCAGCTGTCTCTAAGATCCATTTGTATTTTATTAATTAGTGTTGATATCTTAGCATGCCCTGGCGCTGTTCTTGTAGTGTGGTGAGATTGTGTCTTTGCCTTTCTGGCCTTTGATTCTTCATGGATTCAGATTTCTTGAGCTCTTCATCTCTCATGAGTCCAGATGCAGAACACTCCAGTCTGGCTTTTTGTATTTCTTTTTGCCTATACTGTTTCTGGAAATACTGAAGAGGACTTCCCACCTCCCCATCTCAGATGCATCCAGGCCACCCCTGTGAGCCAGCACTAACCTCCCAGCCTCCTTTTGTTCACAATGCCCCCCATGCTGTGGTTCTCCAGAGCCCCACATCCTTAGAGCTTTCCTGTTTCCAGGCAGGTTCCTTAAACTGAAAAGTGAGGAGACCTGGAATCATGGCAGTTAACCAATGCGCTCAAGATTTTACTACTGCTGTTGATAACCTTCTGGGCTAGAAGGTTTTGTCCAGTACCCATCATTGCTGTATTATATGTGGGCCCTGACAGTATACAGTTCTGTAAAGTGAAAGTGGACATGTGTTTTCCCACCCACCTTTGCTTACGACTTGCCTTTGTTTTGAGACTCCCCAGTATAACAGAATTCTCTCTTCTAGTTATAACTCTTTTCTCTGGAGTCCTATCTGCCAGCAAGGCTGATAGATCTGGGCAGAGGAGGGGGGGCTACCTGGATATTTATCAAGCTTTAATGAGAAACGTCAATGTCTGAGGCTCCAGTCCAGTTGCCAGGTGCAACTTGCCAAGTCTGTCTCCTACCTCAAGAGCACATTCATTTTAAAAGGTCTTATTTCCACCCTGAAAAACAAGCTTTAAAATTCTCTGCGATTCATTTGCAGATTCAGCCCATAAGACAATAATCAGTTATTCAGAGAATTTCAAGATCATCTTATCTGCTTCTATCATCTTTCTTCCATCCTTGTTTGTTTGTTTGTTTGTTTTTCTTATATGCATATATGTCATACACCATAAATTTTTACAAGGCTGGTTATGCTACATACTTAAGAACTATTACATGGATCAGTTGTGAATTATTTTTAGATGGCTCCTCTACCCTTACTTAAGTCTGATTGCCCACTGGTCAGGTAGAGGGTAGTGTTAATATATGGGCCTCCCAAGTGATGATATTGTTGCTATAAATGCCATGACTGGCTTGCTTTTCTAGATAGTGGCCAGAACAGTTGTTATGGTTCCAAAAATGTGAGTCTGTGCTAAACCTGGATGCCAGGATGGACCCAAGGTCACTTTGTTAGGTGTTGTTAGGTTGATAAACCAGTTTCTGAATCGGCAATGGGCTACATTCGTTTTGACTTAATGATGGGGTGTGTTGTCAGAAGTTCAGAGATGGGTGACTTGCCACTATACAAACATGATAGAGTGTGTCTGCAGTGGCAGTTTGCTTTCCTGAAGGTCTGGAATTAGTCTGAACACCATCTTCTGTGCCTTCCATCATTGATAAATCACCTCTTATGGGTGTGTGACTATAACTGATTACAGGCTGTCTAGATTCCTTTTTTTTAAAATGTGTTTATTCATATGTAATAATGTAAGAGGTATGTACCCAAGGGCCCACAAAGAGTCTGGTTTGGGTCCTCTTTCCCTTCCGTTAATGTTTTGATGTCCTTTATATCTGGAAACATTCATATCTATTAAATGAATGAATGAATGAATGAATGAATGCCTGGTACAGGTTGAACTTCAAAGCAAGTCAAGTGCCTCTGCTCCTTGGGAAGTGGCTTGGTTCATATGAAGTTTTGTTTGTCTCCTTTCTTAGAAAGGCTCTTTAAGCTTCAGAATTTGGGAAGAATATTGTTAGAAAATCAGAGTTCAGTCATGCTTTAGTCTAGCAGACTGGTGTGATTTACCTGGATTTTATTTTAAAGAATTCTTCTCACTGTTCAATAATAGCTAAGAAAGACTTGTTCTAAGAGCCAGATCTCCACATATATCCACAGAGATCAAATGATTTAACAGATTCCTTTGTTAGATATTGTTCAGATCATTCTCAGAAAACATGAGGACATAGTGTAGGTGTTTGACACTTGTTTTGTTTTTTTAATTAGATATTTTCTTTATTTACATTTCAAATGTTATACTCTTTCCCAGTTTCCCCTCCGAAAAACCTCTGTCCCTTCCCCTCTCCCCCTGCTCCCCAACCCATCCACTCCCACTTCCTGGCCCTGGCATTCATCTACACTGGGGCATAGAAACTTCACAGGACCGAGGGCCTCTCCTCCCATTGATGACTGACTAGGCCATCCTCTGCTACGTATGCAGCTGGAGCCATGTGTCCCACCATGTGTTTTCTTTGATTGGTGGTTTAGTCCCAGGGAGCTCTGGGGTTACTGGTTAATTCATATTGTTGTTCCTTCTATGGGACTGCAAAACCCTTCAGCTCTTTGGATACTTTCTCTAGCTCCTTCACTGGGGACCCCGTGCTCCATCCAATAGATGGCTGTGAGCATCCTCTTCTGTATTTGTCAGGCACTGGCAGAGCCTCTCAGGAGACAGCTATATCAAGCTCCTGTCAGCAAGCTCTTGTTGGCATCCATAATAGTGTCTGGTTTTGGTGGTTGTTTATGGGATGGATCCCCAGGTGGAGCAGTCTCTGGTTGGTCATTCCTTCAGTCTCTGCTTCACACGTTGTCTCTGTAATTCCTGACAAAGGTATTTTGTACCCCCTTCTAAGAAGGACTCAAGCATCCATGCTTTGGCCTTCCTTCTCCTTGATTTTCATGTGTTTAGCGAATTGCATCTTGCACATGCTGTTATGTAGGAATTTACATTTAGACAGGAGTAGGGTGAAATAGAAGCTTGCTTCAGTCATAGAGACAAGCAGAGAGGAGAGGGTTACACGGCTGTCCCACAGACGCCAGAGATCCCCCCTCTGTCATTCCTCACGCTAGCCCATCTAACAGCAAGAGACTCCCCCTCTGTCATTCCTCACGCTAGCCCATCTAACAGCAGTGTGATGTTTCTGAACTCTTCCAATTCATTGGCCAGCTTTTTTAGCAATTGGCAACATTGTGATTGTATTTTTTTATTCAACTTAAAAACATCATTTATCTGATTTCACACACAGTGGTGTTTTGCCTGCATGTGTGTCCATGTGAGGGTGTGAGATTCCCTACAACTGGAGTTACAGACATTTGTGATCTGCCGTGTGAGTGGTGGGAATTGAACCCAGGTCCTCTTGAAGAGCATACGGTGTTCTTAACCACTGAGCCATATCTCCAGCACCCATATTACGATCTTAACTGGAGTGATTGCTACCATGAAAAGATCAGATAAAGTTGCCAAGAAGAGATGATTAATCCCAGCTTTACTGCACTGTGGCATTCTTTCTGCTTAGGATAGTGATGGAAACATTACATTGATAAGTCAGAAAAAGGAATAGCACATTTAGCCATGAGTGCAGTGTGATTCTCCATCCTCATACAATCCTCATAAAATCCAGTCTAGTAACTTTTTAAGGATCTCCTTTAAGTCATTGCTGGTTTTTCTTCTTCTTACTACATGGAGTTAACATATGTAGTTATGACATTGTTTGGATATCTGTTTCCCTGAATATCTTTGACAGTTGAACTAAGCAAGCAATGAAAGGAGTCTGTGTGCACAAAAATGCTTCAAACCTTAGGATTGTCAGAGAAGCAAATGTCTTAAACAAATTGAGAAAGTGAGGTGGTTATTTGTCTAAGTTAACAGGTGACTAAATTGTGAATTATCTCAGTAAGTTACAGTGTGACTAGCTCAGGAGAGACTAACTTGGCATGTATTTGAATGACCCAGATCTCATCTTAAGCTTGCATACTTCACCTAGCCTCTATGGACTTTGATATAACTGTACCTATGCTGATTATAATTAATATTGACTTGGAATTAATATTGGCAGAGTGACAGTTATTTTTGGTGCACGGCCAGCTGTGTAAATACCCTTATTGCATAAGTCAACTAAATTTAATCACAAAATTTATAGTCTAGCAGTATTTACAACTTCATTGTGAACCCACTGTTTTAAGCATCTGTCTTTCATTTACTGTTTCTTAAATATAGACCTTTATAACTCAGACAGGGCTATAAGTATTTATCCAAAATGCTATAATGAAATACTACTTGGAGGAAGGAATAAAATCTCGGAGAAGAGTTCTTAATAATTAACATGGTTTGAGTTAGTAACCTTTTCTCCCATGGGAAGAAATAGGTGCTTATCAGATAGAAGAAGAAAGCAGTTTTGAAAGAGTTCTTGGGAGGAAAAATTTAAAATAATTTTAAGGATCTCAAAAGTAATGTTTTAGTATATTCAAAATTATTGATGTTTTAAAATGCCTTTGTCTTGTACTAAATTATAGAATGTTGTCAAGTAACACTTTCTACGGTGTTCAGTGTGAGTTAGGAGGACACACAAGGTGGAGACACAGAGTTCCTACCTCTGGATTTCAAAGGCTATTTTTCCTTAAACAGTTACTGTAATCAGTCCAACTTAATTATGTAAAAGAAGGATTTTTTTGTTTTTATAGTTAATTTTTTTTTAAGCCCTAAGAGGCTAATTCCCAGTGTATTTCCTCCAGCTGATTTTATTTCGGATAAAATGATTTTTATCTGATTTTTCCTTTGAGAATACATGGACATTTGCTCCCTTGGCTGATTTACAGGTACGGGTGAGTACTGGGAGACCCACATGAATAAGCTTCACAGATGAGAGCCCACCCCATGCAGAGAAGCCTTGCAGGCCTGCTCTGCTCTTTGTGAAATTCAAAGGCTGAGTTGCATGAGGAAGCAGGTACTGAGACTGCCCTGGTTCTCAGGTCTCACACAGTCTTTATAGGGGTACAGCGTGTTCTTGGAGATGGTAAGGAGAGATTAGAGAATGCTCGCCTCTGGAGTAGTACAGCTGGTATTTGAAATGGAAGAAACAGAAAGGACAGAAAAGTATTAAGGTAGAAGATTCTGTTTAGCATTTTCAGTGTGCACCTAAGTCAAGACGTCTGTTGCATTTATTTTATGTTGTTACATCAACATATCTTGTACTCGTTGCTTTATGTATGTGGTTAGAGTTCTGTCTTTGTAGAACCTACTCTTTGTCTTCAGCATTGAATATCATATCATATCAGCCCCAGATGGAGAAGTTCACCAGACGTAGGCGACATATTTGAGAAGGAATGGCTAATTGCTATGGTGTTGAGAATTCTGCTGTTACATTTGTGTTGCTAAAAAAAAAAAAAAAAAAAACAATGATTATGGACGAGGCAGGAGCTCTCTTTATTTTTACGGTATGTATGATCTTCAGAGTGGTACCTGGCAAACTCTAAATACTAAATAATTCTTTGTTGGAAGAATGAATAAATAATTCTGTAACAACTGAAAATACAAGTATCAACTGAAAATACAAGTATCAACTGAAAATACAAGTATCAACTGAAAATACAAGTATCAAGCATATTGGCCATCCCATCCCTATGTCAATGCAACAGCCCGTCATACCTTTAAATTCTGTAATTGGTATAAGTATTTGCTGGTTCATTAAATATTAACCCATCTCCAAGTTCAGAAGCTAGGCTATCATACAAGTGATAAATTCCACCCAACACATTTAGAGTCAAAGCTATTAGGGAACAATAAGTTTGAGAAAGCGATTTTGTTTTCCCTCTGGAATTCAGTCACTAATATTCAAGAAACAATTTTAAGAATTCACTTATTGATGAATTTATGCCGGTTTTATTATGCCAAACTAACAAAGCAGTCAGAATTTCTCTTCAATTTATGTTGCAGGATATACAATATAATGAGTCCAGCAAGTAAGCTCTGGGGATGACTGAGTTCTCTGTTTCATGTAGGGGTATACTATGAAGTTTTGCAATTAGAATTCAAAAGGAGGCATACCTTGATTTTCTGTTTGTCATAAGGAAGATTAGTTCTTAGTAGTGAACTTAGATTTGTAGATTATTATTGCCAGGCATGATACTGAGTTACTGATTTCAGTGCTGGTACTCTCGAAATGTTATTTCTTTGTCCTACGAGGAAGATGAATTCTTAGAAATAGTTAGATTGGTAGATTGTTCTCACGGGGTCACAGGGATCATTTGTCACCAGGTTCCTGATTTCATTGCTGGTACTTTTGGAATGAGGTCATTTCTGGGTTGTCTTTCTGTCAAACACTGCAGATGACATCCTACTAAGAGCAGGGTGATTGTGTACCGTACAGGGGTATCCATTTGTTTTCCTCAGATTCTCAGTGTCTGAAGCGTAAGGCGTCTCGAGAGAAGGCTCTGGAAGTATGGCTCACATACCTGTAAGGGGTGTCTCAGAATGTTTGAGGGATTTTTATTTTTAGCTTGGAAACTGTTTGTTTTTTTTATTTTTAATCTCAATGATATTTAATTTTTCATTCTGTTGACACTTGCTTCAGTGGTTCAAAAGTAGTAGTAAGTTACAGTGTGGTATCATAGCACTGGCCAAAACCATGGCACCAAACCACACTGTATGCTATGGTATTCTGCAGGTTAAAATAATAAAAACAGAAATTAAAAAAAAATAGAGAATGGACTTTTAATTTGAAATGTCCTTGATAAAATTATGTCAAATGCATTGTCACAAGTCTTTTTTTTTTCCCATTTTTATTAGGTATTTAGCTCATTTACATTTCCAATGCTATACCAAAAGTCCCCCATACCCACCCACCCCCCACTCCCCTACCCACCCACTCCCCCTTTTTGGCCCTGGCGTTCCCCTGTACTGGGGCATATAAAGTTTGCCTGTCCAAAGGGCCTCTCTTTCCAGTGATGGCCGACTAGGCCATCTTTTGATACATATGCAGCTAGAGTCAAGAGCTCCGGGGTACTGGTTAGTTCATAATGTTGTTCCACCTATAGTTTGTGAACCAAGGTAGGAATAGGCTTTTTCTTCTTGCGACCCATTGAATAGCAGTGCTTGTACTTAGGAAATTCTTGCTGAACTAGTTCCTCCTCAATAGGACATTTTAAGTTAAAAAAAAAAAAAAAAAGACAAACTATGACATTTTGTGCTTTGATGCTGTGTAGATGTTTTCTGAAAATGAACCAGACTGGACTGGATACTCCTCAGAGACAAGTAAGCAGCGACATCTCGGCTATCACAAACAATGTGAGGCTTCAAGTGAAATCCGAATAAGTGGAATGTGAATATTTGCTATAATTATCTGAGAATGCTCGGATATTTAAAAAATTTTTGATTTGTTGTTGTTCTTGTTTTTGTTTTTTTTGTGACAAGTTTTTTCTTTGTAGCCCTACCTGTCCTGGAATTCACTATGGAGTCCAGGCTGAACTCAGAGCTCCACCCTCCTCTGCCTCCCAAGTGCTGGGATTAGAGCCATTCACCACTGCCTGGCTTGAAATCACTTTTTTTTTTTAAATTGGATATTTTATTTATTTATATTTCAAATGTTAACCCCTTTCCCAGTTTCTGCTCCACAAACCCCCTATGGCACTGATACTGCCATTACCTGATGTGGCTTTTTGTTGTTGTTGCATAAGGAAATACGTTTCTGCTTGGAAGCCCTTGACTCAGTAGCTGATATTTTCCAGATGATCAAACCATGACATTACAGCAGTAGTCACGGATCACAGATCCATTCAAAGTTTAAGATAGTTGGAAGGACTGTGATGTAACAGATTATAAATAGTCTGATATGCGTTAGCTCCTACATGCAAGGTAGACTTTAAAAGCTAGCACTCGTGGAATTGTGGAGTAGTATTAGAAGAACATACCCATACTATCGGACCTGTTTTTAAATTACTGTTTCCCTCACAACTGTCCATCTGTGGGAATGGAAATTTCTTCATTTCCTAAACCCACATAGTCTCACACAGCATGCTGAAGGTACAGGTAGACTAGACCACACAGTCTCACAGCATGCTGAAGATAGAATAGACTCAGTTTGCTGTAATGCTAGACATTTCTGAAATGCCTTGCTGCAGAGTAAATGAATTTTCTTTGTATTTTCTGCTTCTCCCTCTGGCCAAAGATTGCCGCATATTTGAGCCAATATAACATTTTTCATGCTTCTTCTTTTTGAATGATAAAGGGGAAATGGGCTAGGTAGATATGCATGAAACATTTTGAATGTGTACAGTTAAACACACACACATGAAAGAAAGTAGCATGCTTTTTCAAAGAAGTTTTTCATGTGCCCTTGTTCTTAACTTTTTCATGTCTGCAGCAAGAATATAATGGAGAATTACAGACCATATTTAAAACATTTGGCAAGTATACCCATTAAACTAATGCAGTATTTAAAATGTTTAACAAAATATTTATCTTCTATCGATCACAAGTATACAGCCTTAATCACAATAGAAAAATGCATTTAATACATGGTAAATAACTGATGGTAGCATAACTCAAATGATTTTTCTTTTCCACTGAAGACTATGGTTTATTCTTGTGAGTTCTACTGGTTTTGGTGAGGCTCAAAATGAGCTGTAAAAAGGATTTATTTTCCATTTTGCTCCTTCAGCTTCTTCTTCAAATCTAGAGAAAGAAAGCACTTCTCACTTATTTCTTATATCAAGTTGGTCTTTGTTTTACCCATACAAAACTCAGCTGCTCATCTCAGTGTCCTCCTCCAAGCCACACACACACACACACAGAGAGAGAGAGAGAGAGAGAGAGAGAGAGAGAGAGAGAGGGAGGGAGGGAGGGAGGGAGGGAGAGAGAGAGAGAGAGAGAGAGAGAGAGAGAGAGAGAGAGAGAGAGAGAGAGAGAAAGAGAAACAATCTACAAGTTTTCTCTTCAGTTTCATCAGCACATGCATTTCTTCTCCCTGGCAACAGTGAACTCTTTTATTTTTTTTAATTATTATTTTAAAAAAAAACTTAAAACTTAAAAATAGCCATATGGCTCACTGGACTTTCTTTGGGCGGTAGAAGACATGCCTAAAATGCACAAAGCCCTGAATTTAGCACCAGTATTATCCAACCCAGCACAACAAAAGCCTTTCATTTCCCCAAGATGCACATCAGTATTTAGGTGCTTAGAGTGTAAGTTCTTGTTTTGTATTGTTTTTCTCAATGAATCTATCCAGAGTTTCTGTGACATATGGGGTGCTACATGGAGTACGGAATGTCAAAAGGTTCATATTTCAACCACTTTCCTTTTTTCTTAACTGCACATAACATGGAATTTAGACACATAATATTTTTTCCATTAATTAATTTATTCACTTTACATCCTGATCACTGTCACCCCTCGTCCTGGTCCCCCCTCACACAGTCCCTTCCCTTCCTGCTCTCCTTCTCCTCTGAGAGGGTAGAGCCTCCTGCCTAGGTATTGCCCTACCCTGGCACATCAAGTCTCTGCAGAGCTAGGAGCATCTTTTCCTGCTGAGGCCAGACAAAGCAGCTCAGTTAGGGGACTGTATCCATAGACAGGCAACAGCTTTAGAGACAGACCTCTACTCTAGTTGTTAGGGGGCCCACATGAAGACTGAGTTGTATATCTGCTACATATGTGCAGGGGGAGTAGGTCTAGCCTGTGTATCTTTGGTTGGTGGTTCAATCTCTGAGAGCCCCCAAGTGTCCAGGTTAGTTGAGTCTATTGGCCTTCCTGTGGAGTTCCTATCTACTCTGAGCCCTCAATCCTTCCCTCAATTCTTCTATAAGACTCCATGAACTCCATATAATGTTTGGCTGGAGACCTCTGCATCTGTCTGAGTGAGTTGGTAAGTGGATCCTCTCAAAGGACAGGTAAACTAGCTTCCTGCCTGTGAGCACAACATAGCATCACTAAGAAGGGCAGGGATTGGTGCCTGCCCATGGAATGGATCTCAAGTTGGGTCAGCCACTGGTCAGCCATTCCTTCAGTCTCTGCTCCAGTTTAATACCTGCATTTCTTTAGTCAGGATCAATTTTGAATCAAAAGTTTTGTAGGTAGTTTGCTGTCCACATCCCTACACTGGGGGAACCTGTCTGACTACTGGAGGTTGTCTCTTCATGTTCCACATCCCCACTGTTGGTTATTTGGACAAAGATCACCTACATTGACTCCTGGAAGCCTCCCAGATTCCAGTCTCTGGGACTTCATACAGATTCCCCCCACCCTAACCTCCAGCAGCTGATTATTTCCATTCATTCTCCCGGTCCTCTGGAACTCTCTCCTGTCTCTCCTGACACCTGATATGGAACACAGCCTGCCTCCCCATTCCTCTCCCCTCCCCTCTCTTACTCAGGTCTCCTCCTTCTTCTTCCTCCTATGACTTTTATTTCCATTTCTAGGTGAGATTCAAGCACACTCGCTTGGACCTTCTTTCTTGTTTAGCTTTTTTTGGGTCTTTGGAGTGGTGTATCATGCATATTCTCTACTTTATGGTTCTCTACTTTATGGTTCATATTCATTTATCAGTAAGTACATACAATGCATGACCTTTTGGGTTTGAGTTTGGGTTACCTCACTCAGGGTGATACTCTCTACTTTCATCCATTTAACTTCAGGTCCTTAATCTACTTGGACTTGAGTTTTGTACAGGCTAATAGATGCAGATCTATTTACATTCTTTTACATATAGACATCCAGTTAGACTAGAACCATTTGTTGAAGATGCTTTCTTTTTGCCATTGTATAGTTTTGGCTTCTTTGTTAAAAATCAAGTGTCCGTATGTATGTGGGTTTATTTCTGGGCTTTTTTATTCAATTCTATTGATCACCTTGGTTTTTTTGTTTGTTTGTTTGTTTGTTTTCTATACCAGTACCATGCAGTTTTTTATTATTATTGTTCTGTAGTACAGATTGAAATTGGGGATGATCCAGAAGTTTTTATTGCATAGAATTGTTTTAGCTATCCTGTTTTTTGGTTGTTGTTCTTGTTGTTGTTGGTTTGTTTTTCCATATGAAGGTGAGAATTGTTATTTCATGGTCTGTAAGAATTGCGTTGGAATTTTAATGGGAATTGCATTAAACTGCAGATTGCATTTGGAAAGATGGCCTTTTTTACTATATTAATCCTATAAATCCAGGAGCATGGGAAATCTTTCCATCTTCTGATTTTTTTTTTAGTTTCTTTCTTCAGAGACTATAGTTCTTGTCATACAGATCTTTAACTTGCTTTTTAAGAGTTATACCAAGATATTTTATATTATTTTTGCCTGTTGTGAAAGATGTTTCCCTGCTTTCTTGCTCAAGCTATTTATTGTTTGTATATAGAAGGGCTACTCACTATTTTGAGTTAATTCTGTATCCAGCTACTTTGCTGAAGGTGTTTATCAGCTGTAGGAGTTCTGTGGTAGATTTTTGGGGGTCATTTATATATAGTATAATATCATCTACGCTCATGATTCCCTGACATCTTCCTTTCTAATTTGTATCTTCTTGATCTCCTTTAGTTGTCTTATTGCTCTCACTAGAACTTCAAGTACTATATTTATGTTACAAGAAGAGAATGGACAGTCTTGTTTTGTCCCTGATTTTAGTGCAATTATTTTAAGTTTCTATCCATCTAATTCAATGTTGGCTATTGACTTACTGTATATTGCCTTTATTGTGTTTAGGTATATGCTGTGTAACCCTGATCTCTACAAAACTTTTAACATGAAGGAGTGTTGGATTTTGTCAAAGCCTTTTTTAGTAGCTAATATTTTTTCTTTTAATTTGTTTATTTGGTGGATTACATTAATATATTTTCACATAATGAACCACCCCTGAATCCCTGGGATGCTAGATGATAGTTTTGATATGTTCTTGGATTCAGTTTGTGAGTATTTTCATATCAATTTTCATAAGAGAAATCTATCTGAATTTCTCTTTGTTGAGTCTTTGTGTGGTTTAGGTATCACAATGACAGTGGCCTCATAGAATGAGTTTGACAGTATTCCTCCTGCTTCTATTTTGTGAAATAGTTTAAGGAATATTGGGATTAGCTCTTCTTTGAAAATCTGGTAGAATTTTGTGCTAAAACCATATCTGGCCATGATGATATGGACATAGACTTCTTTGATTGGGAGACTTTTAATGACTGCATCTATTTACTTAGAGGTTATAGGACTATTTAAACAGGTCCCCTGAACTTGATTTAACTTAGCTAAGTGGTACCTATCTAGAAAATCATCCATTTGATTTAGATTTTCCAATTTTGTGAAGTACAGACTTTTGAAGTAAGACCAGGAGATTTTCTGAATTTCCTTATGGTATCCTTTTAATTTCTGATTTTGTTAATTTGGATATTGTCTTTCTGCCTTTCAGTTAGTTTGTCTAAGGTTTTTCTTGTTGTTTTGTTTTTTTCTTCAAAGAACTAGCTCTAGGCTTTATTTATTCTTTGTATTATTGTCTTTGTTTCTACTTGATTGATTTCAGTCCTGCATTTGGTTATTTTCTGCCTTCTCCTACTCTTCTGTGTGTTTTCTTCTTTTAACTCTAGAATTTATAGGTATTCTTTATGTCTTAGTATGAGAACTCTCCAATTTCTTTATGAAGGTGCTTAATGCTATGGACTTTTTCCTTTCATGCCATCCTATAAATTCAGGTATGTTGTACCTTCATTTTTACTGAATTCTAGAAATGCTTGCTCTGTCTCTCTCTCTCTGTCTCCCTCTCTCTCTCTGTCTATCTGTCTCTCTCTCTCTCTCTCTCTCTCTCTCTCTCTCTCTCTCGCTCGCGCGCGCGCGCGCCCAGTAGTCATTGATGAGAGTGATTCAGTTTCCATGAGTTTGTTGGCTTTCTGTTGTTTCTGTGGTAGTTAAAATCCAGCTTAAACCCATGGTGAT